>NC_143043.1:13910864-14163364 GCF_057628025.1 Oncorhynchus mykiss | reverse complement strand
ACAACCACCGTGTTCTGTAAAGAATCATCCGAAGGAGAGAAAAGGTACATTTGTCAGTGCTGCAGAGACAGTGAGGTCGTGCTGTACTCAAGCTGAATATTTAACACAGACGCTGGACTTTATAGGGGTGGTTGCTGAAACTCATTTAGGCTATACAACCTCATCAGAGCCCTCACCAAACGTGTGATAACATTGGAGGGCTTCTGGCCATTGCCTCTTCACAGCAGCTTCTGGGAAAGTACTCTCAAATGACATATTAACCTGTTAAACTCTTGAGTGGTTGTTTGGGGCCCTGTAGTATGCATGGAAAGGGTACCGCCTGATGGTCATTGTAAAGCACTGAATTTCCTTCCCCATCCACATTACCTTCTATGCGTCCGCCACAACCTCCATGATCTATCTCACTCGTTTACAATAGGAAAAGTGAATGGGAAGAGAAGTTTGAAGTTTCTTCACCTGTCTTGTCTTATTTTTAATTGCTCGGGTCATTTTAAGATGTCAGGCTTCAAAATCAGTTCAGCCGTTTTTGGCACAGTGACTCACTACCCAAACCAGACACAACTGGTTTCAAGAGGACAAGAGACGTCATGTGATCTCCTACTGCCATCTAGTGGACGAACTGGGAATCAGACAGAGGATATATTTACATCAATGGATACAGTAGGTAGAAACGTCAGCTTTCTCCTCGTATGTATATGACCATCATTCCTGTAAGAGGAAAAATGAAACCAAGGCACGTTGCACAAGCCCGGCGCTTTTAAAATGGCCGTGTTCCTATGGGAATTTGCGCACGTTTAGAGCACGATCATTTAGTAAAAGATTTGACAAATGCTTTTTCTTAATGAAAATAAATATATACGTTTGGAACCGTAATTGGTGACTTGATTTTTTTATTTCAAACATAGACTTTCAAATCTCTTAGATCCACCTCTTCAGCACCTCCCGAGTCCTGCAATATTAGTCATGGAATTAAAATACACTGAATAAAGCCTATCTACAAATATAAAATCACTTTAAAAAGGTACCCTATAGCATCTACTTAATCTGGTTCAAAGATAAGGAAAACAGTGATTTTCCGAGAAACATTTATTACTGGATGTTCTAGCTGGTGTTTGGGTACGCTTACTTCTGACTTGAAAACCTTTAAAATATCCAATTAACTAACACTGGTATGAATCACGGTCTTTAAAAAAAAAAAGGGTAGTTGTAGACTATGCAAAAAGTAAAACTGAAAATCAGAGGAAACCCCTTTGCCAGAACACTACAAAGGTGACAGTGGTGGGATAATCCCTCAGTTTCTCCCAGGAAATGTGTTCCTCCTATCTGGGCTCCCTGTTAGGTGAGTTTTATGCCAAGATGTCCTGACCTTTATGGCACAGGGGAGGTAGGCTTCTGCACTGGCCCTGTAACTGCAGAGTCATTGGTTCAAATCCTGCTCTCGCTGTTCGAATTTATCATAATTTCATCTCAAATTAATTTAAATCTGATGACTATCATCCCTGATATCATGAGAAAGCATGCTTTACAATTGACTTCCCAGGATAGCATATCTCACTTCCTTATTGGAAAGCATTGAATCAAGCAGGCCTATGCACCAAAGAAGTTCTCAATCACGTACTCAATGCCAACTAGGCTTAAAATCCACAAGGAAAGCATACGTTATTTAAGTCACTGTAGGAAAACGACAGAAGCGAGGGAGGGAGCAAGCAGATGCTTTCTTTACACAGCTGCGGATAGACTCCCACCGCCGCCGTCCCCGCGCCCGGGAATAAACGGGTTTGCGTCTCCCACTCCGAGAGTAAAAACATAAATAAACATCCTGTTTCTACTGTCTGCCAGTGTAGCTCAGCGCACAGTGCAAAACTCCACGTTCCCCATATAAAAGTCATACAAAACGTCGTAATGTTGTGCCAACAGAATGAATGAGGCTTAGTTACAGTAGGATGTGCACTCTCTTCATCAATAATATTCATCAATAGGCTAGTATAAACGAGTGTCCTAGCCTATCTCTCTTCTTTATATTATCCGTAATGCTGTCCCATGTCCACACAATTATTTAGGCCATTAAAAGTCCAATCTAAAGTTGTCTGTCTTTAGCATATTGTCTAGTCAATCTATGGACGCATCTCAAATTTGCTCCCTGCTAGAAATTGAAAGAAAGCGGCCACCGCGGGCGCGTACCTGCAGAACTCTTCGCACCGCTCATCCAACCTTTCGTTCCTTTCTTGCTCTTCAATTCTCCCCTCACGGCGAGAAGCAAAACGAGTGTGGGCAATATAAGTTTAGTATACAGGACCTGCTAAGTGTTGGTTTATCCCTACTCCCCTACTGTTCCGAGTTGGTTGCTCCTCTCTTGCTACATTTCTCTCTCACTCCCACGCGGCTGCGTGACGCAGATCCTGGCGTGGGTGGCTGCGGGGCGTGGGAGGCTGCTGCATGGAATACCAAGCATCATGTCACACCAGGCAGCGACCGCGGTAAGCAGGGAAGGGAGGGAGATGCTGGCGCGTCACCACACACAGGCTTCAGATGCTTTTTAAAAAGCCAGTTGTACTGAAAATAGGCCCAGAGGCGTCATGCTCATCATAGTGAGTACAGGGGCACATGCCGTAAAAAGTAAATAAATAAATAAAGTACATTGTTACATTTCTCTGTACACTGCAAAATATTTCCAGTAATTGTTTTTACAGTAAATGACTGGCACCACAGTAGCCAGTAAGTTGCTATACATTTACAGTAAAATACTGGCTGCACAGAAGCCAGTAAATTACTGTAGATTTACAGGACCTTTACTGAAACACAAATGTACAGCATTGCACTGTAACACCTGACTAGAGAAACATGCTGTATTTCTAGAATGTACCGTGCATTATTGGACGCACAGTGGTTAGTGAACTGTTGTCTTGCGGACAACCTTCACTCTATTATTAAGTATTTTTGCTATTCAAGTGTTTTTCACTGCCACCTTTCACTTATTTTTCTCAGTCCCACAGTATTTATTTATTTATTTAACTGGACAAGTCAGTTAAGAACAAATTCTTATTTACAATGACAGCCTAGGTACAGTGGGTTAACTGCCTTGTTCAGGGGCAGAACGGCAGACTGTTACCTTGTCAGCTCGGGGATTCAATCTAGCAACCTTTTCGGTTTCTGGCCCAATGCTCTAACCACTAGGCTACCTGCCACCCCTAGAATAGTAACAACAACAAAACAACAACCTTCAGAGAACAAATTGTGTTAGGCTACATATACAGTAGTGACATCAAGATGCTGATAAAACAATACAGGGGACACTTACACTAAAATTCCAAACCATTCTGATATAATCGACAATGTCCAGTGACACAGAACAAGAGAGAGAGATCTAAGAGAGATGGAAGGAGAGAGAAATGAGAGAGGGAGAGCGGAGAGGAAGGGAGAAAGAGAGCAATGGGGAGAGGGACTGGTGCTGAGAGGATAGGTAAACGTGAGGGAGACTGAGGGGGGGTGGGGTGGATAAAGAGACAGAGAGCCAGGAGAGAGAGATAAAGCTAGAGAGGTGGTTTTCCAATACAAAAATAAACTTGCAAGTAGCCCACTTAACTTCAACAACATTCTCAGTAACAGTAACATAATATTTTTCCTTGTGATGTGTTCTTGTTAATCTGCCTTAGTTGAACGCACTGACTAAGTCACTTTGAATAAGAACGTCTGCAAAATGACCAAAATGTAAAAATGAACACCTGAAAAACACATTGCTGGATATTACTCGAATGAGCACAGTACAGTAAGTGCATTAAACTAAGGTTGATTTTAAAAAACACATCACAGTAATAGCAAGTAAAACATTTTTTCTGTAATCATTATTAGGAATGTTTTAGTTAATCATACATTGTTCAAGGTATTTGGTATTTTGATGTATCTTTAACCATCTCTGGCTAGTGCCAATTACGTTACTGTAAATAAATCGATCTCAGAGTTTTTTTTGTAGAGCGCTCCAACTCTTTTTACCTCATGATTTTCGTCATTGTTGTTGAGCACCCCCTCCTCTCCTTTGTTTGTTGAAGCACCAACAACCACCTGAACTCTTACGTTACTATAATATTCACAGTAACTTGCCACCAGCTTCCTGTAAGTTAGTGTAACATCAGAGCAACAATACAGTAAAATTAGCCTACTATACTGAAATAAAGTAAATGCTACTGTAATCATAATGTTGGTATTTTTATGTAATGACATATCATTTGTACAAGCAGGTTGGCTGCTTGGTATATGTAGAGCGCAGCATTTTTATGAATATTCTGTGTTTTATATCACTTATACTGCTAGAGGCCTAAACCATAGCTTCCAAACTGGCTATAATTAAAGGGGATGACACTCAACCAGTAAAGATGTAAGAATTACTGCCAATCTGATCTGTCCCTACACACATTCAATTGTGAAGGCACTACTACCACATATCAGTTCAATTGGTACAGCATTCTCTCTAACGGTTACAATAAACTGTAGCCTTTTTCAAGGCATGCCTCAAAATATGTTAATGAGCCAGAGATTATTTCCCCGCCAACAACATTTTCCCACAACGCACCATAATTCACAGTACACTGCTCTAAATATACTGCACAACAGGTAATTCAGTGCTTTACTGTAGAATTTACTGTAAAATCATAGTAGCTAACTGTAAATTATTTGCTGTATATTTCCAGCAATTTATTACAGTGTAGTCCTACTAGCATACTACTAGCCACCTAGTAATTTTATGAAGTTGGCTTTAGCTAGCGCAGATAGGTTCCCAACATCCTAGCTACCAAGAAGCTATTTCAGGCTGTCTAACAAGTTAGAGTAGCTGGCAAGGTTGGTAGACTTAAGGAAAGCAAGCAATAACTAAATGGACTGAATAAGACTCACATTCCTTTATACATTTTACCCAGATTTTAGCAGAGTTGCAGAGAAGCATATTTAGTTGCTAAAAAAAAGAAACCAGTCAGGACACCGACACCTCAAGAGGTATGCTTAGACATGCAGACATTTTTTAAATATTTTTACATAGAATCAAGCATAATAATTATGTCTCTAAATTGCAGGAAAAAGCTGTTTCACATGCAAAATCCCCCAACTTCCAGATAGGAGCCCTAGCCCCCAGTGGTGTAAAGTACTTCGTAAAAATACTCTAAAGTGCTATTTAAACATTTTTTGTAAGGGGGGGGGGGTATCTGAAATTTACTTTACTATTTATATTTTTACTATTTTACTTCTACTTCACTACATTCCTTGTGAAAATATTGTACTTCTTACTCCATACATATTCACGGACACCCAAAAGTACTCGTTACATTTTGAATGCTTAGCGGGACAGGAAAATGGTCCAATTCATACACTTATCAACAGAACATTCCTGGTCATCCCTACTGCTTCTGATCTGGCAGACTCACTAAACACACATGCTTCATTGTAATTTACGTCTGAATGTTGGAGTGTGTAAATTTAAAAAACAAGAAAATGTTGCCTTCTGGTTTGCTTAAAATAAGGAATTTGAAATGATTTCTACTTTTACATTTACTTTTGATACTTAAGTATATTTGAAAGCAAATACTTTTAGACTTTTACTAGAGTAGAATTTTACTGGCTGACTTTTACTTTTAATTGAGTCATTATCTATTATGGGATATTTCCTTTTACTCAAGTATGACAATTGGTTACTTTCCCCACCACTGCTATCCCCCCTTGGAACCACCCCGCAGCCATCCTCACAAATGTTGTGCCCCCTCAGATTTTTGGGGTGCATGACGTTCCTGAATAAGCCTACACCCCACTGGCAATTAGCTTTGCCAGCCAAATATAGACACGGCTTCCCCAAGCATTATGTAGGCTATTCTGTACTGTATATTGTCTTGTAGACAACATTCACTCTATTATTAAATATTTTTGCAGGCTAATTCAAGTTTTTTCCACTGCCACGCTTTCACTCATTTTTCTCAATCCCACTGTAATAGAATAGTAACAATAACAAAACAACAACATTCAGATAATAATTTCTGTTTGGCTACGTATACAATAGTGCCATCAAGATGCTGGCAAAACAATACAGGGGACACTTACACTAAAACTCCAAACCATTCTGATATAATCGACAATGTCCAGTGACAGAGTTCTTTTCACAGAACAAGAGAGAGATCTAAGAGAGATGGAAGGAGAGAGAAATGAGGGAGGGAGGGAGGGAGGGAGAGAGGGAGGGAGGGAGGGAGGGAGGGAGGGAGGGAGGGAGGGAGGGAGGGAGGGAGGGAGGGAGGGAGGGAGGGAGGGAGGGAGGGACTGGTGCAGATAGGTGAACAGGAGGGAGACTGAGGGGGAGATAGATAAAAAGAGAGCGAGAGAGAGAGATAGGAGAGAGAGATAAAGGTAGAGAGGTGGAGGGAGAGAAAGTGCAGGGGAGAGGGACTAGTGCTGGGAGACTGAGAGGAAGAAGAGAGATGAACTACAGGAGGGAGATGGAGAAAGAGTGACAGAGCGAGAGGTCCCACATGCAGCAGGGACTACAGACTACTCTTTGAGGATATTTACACTCCCACGCTGAGTGATTCAGTTGGCAGGCAGGCAGGCAGCCTCTCCAACCACACATACACAGGTCCTGGATCAGCCTCCATCACACATACACACACATTTTACTAGCAGACACCAGGGATGGGCTCCACCTCGCCCTCTCTCTTTTCCCTTCATATCTTTTCTCCTCCTTTTCTTCCTCTCATTCCCTCTCTCTCTCTCTCTCTCTCTCTCTCTCTCTCTCTCTCTCTCTCTCTCTCTCCCTCCCTCCCTCCCTCTCTCTCCCCCCTCCTATTTACCTCATGAAACGTTTCCCATGGACAGGAGGCGTTATTTCCGACAAGCACTGATAGTCAGACAGACTCAATGTTGATTGATGATCAAATGGATCCTGTCAGAGGAAACAACATCCATAACCTGTTGCATCACAGTCCATTGATATCAGAATCATTGGGTTGTGTGACATTAGAATATGAGTCTTATTATACAAATACATTCACAAAAAATCAGGTTGAAGTAGCCTTGGTTCTATCTGACTTTAGCAGCCAGAGATGAAACATAAACAGGGTTCTCAATGTTCAGTTTTAGTTTTGAGGGGAAAGAGAGACGCAGAGAGAGTGATAGCGGGAAGTACATTTAAAACTCTTAATCTTCCTCGGTATCAGAAGCTATTTTTAGGAATTAGGCCAGCTCCAGCTAACAGCCTAGGGAAGACATGACGGAACTCTTTGTTTCTCTCATCCCTGAAAAAAAAAAACACGCAGAGCAGAGCTTTGAAACAACAAAAAAAACACACACACACTGCCAAACGTGTGGCTCTTCTTTCAACAATAGGAACAACTGGCCAACGGTGAAACAAAATATTGTAACATGTTTTTTTCTGGAAGACTTTTTTTCTGGAAGACCCCGCCAGATCTGAGACATAAGTAGCCATTGGGCACTGGCAAGGCGTCCCAATTTTATCATGACAGAGGGAGAGAGAGAGAGAGAGAGAGAGAGAGAGAGAGAGGGAGAGAGAGAGATAGAAAGATCACAGTCAAGTATTCCAGATCACAAAGAGTAGGGACTCACTTTAGAAACCTCATCCTTCCCCATCCAGGTTATTTCTTATTAAATGGTTTATTCATATTTCTGATTCATTTTTAATCCTCCAGTCTTCTCTCTTCATGTAACTCTAAAAATCCTGTTCCTTATTAGATATGAGTTAAAGCAACAGTGGAGCTCATTATGCCACAGTAACAGAATAAAATTAAATGTCATATAATCCACTGGTTGTGGGTGACTCTCTCTCTCTCTATATATATATATATATATATATATATATAAAGTGTAACCAATGCATTTACCTACAGCATGACATTTAGTACATTTCCATTCTCTGACACTAGTATGGCAGCCATGATTTGAACCAACGACCCTCTAATCTAGACCAGGGCAGGGCAGGGCAGGGCTGACGCAAAAACCTGCAAATTCAGTGTGAATGCTGTCTGCGACGCCACATTGGTTCTGATTCTGATTCTCCTCCACCACAGAGTGTAGACCATAATCCACTTTCACATGCGTGCACATGTCTTTTGTATCGTTACAACCGGCGAACAGGGATTCGCATATTTATGCTTTTAATCTAATTTTCATCCCATTTTCTGCCAATTGGATGAGGGTGTCATCATCTAAGGTTCTCTGTTTTTATGTCCCTTTTCCTCTTGTATCTACACACCGAGCTGTCTTTATTTCTTTTCTATTATTTATTTTCTAGTTTAGGCAGGGATCGTCATTAGTCAAACTCAGTTTTGTTTAAAGACTAATGCCTAGACGTTTAGCTCAATGGGCTAACACGGCCGTACGTCACAAGAATGACCAGGGTTCTATAGTACTGATCTGGCCTGTAATACAGGTTCAGAGGGATGAATTCATGCGGTTGCGTACTTATTGGAGGTTAGAAAGTCTCGCCGTAAGGTTTAGGTGAAGCTGGGTCTTGATAAGGTCCCTGGCAGTGTTTTGTTGAGGTGAATCACATGAGAATGAAAGCCACTTCGGTAAATGCATCCGCAGCTCATTCAGATGAAACGTAATCAGATGAACAGCAGAGGAGGCCCAGATGAAAGCAGCTAACAGACGCTCAACACAGAGGCCTATTTCCTCCTTCACTGGAACAATAGACTACCAGGTATAAGAGGAGAGTGGATGAAGCTCGGTGGTGCGTTAGTTGAGGGGGAGACCATTTGAAATGCAAATTCCCTGTAGTGTAGTGATGCGGGAGTCTTTTAACCTGTAGTAGAATGCAGTGTTGTAAAGCAACGAGAAGAAGGGTCATTAAGGTAACGTGACAGACAGAAGAACCAAGCCATGTTCTTCATTTGTCTGTGTCTATTTCTTCCTCTGCCACTATGATATAAATGACAAGTCTCCTTTTAATCAACTCTAGGTGGAAATTAGGTACCAATTGGGGGGAATTAAGCCTACACAAGACAACATTGTGGTCGTAGAATACACTATAAGACTTCAATAAGAACTCAAGAAGGAGTTATTCTAACTATCTTGTAGGCAGTTGCAGCATGCTCTCATTTTCTCACCTGTGTGAATGTGATAATTGGTGTCTGGAAGGAAAAATGTCTTCTCTTTACTTCCTGGTTTAGCTGTTAATAAGGATAACGATCAGTTCGGGACGTATTTGCTTCACTTTGATTGTCCTCAATGCCCTACGTGAAAGTCAAAATAGTGTCAATTAACACATTCATTTAATATCAAAACTTTTGTAGAGAAAGAGAAATGCATGCACGCATGCACACACACCTAACCCTAATTCTAACCCTAAACCAAACCCCTAAACCTAAAATAGCCTTTGTTAAAGTGAGGACCTGCAAAATGTCCTCACTTCTCAGATTTTTTGTTGATATACTATTCTTGCGAGGACTTCTGGTACTCACAAGTGTAGTAAAACATGTACGCACACAGCCAGAGGTGATGCCTGGTGCAGTAGAGAGCAACAACAGCCAGGCTGTATCGATGGCTATTCCTCAGGGACAGGTAGACCCTGCGTTCCCTACGCCCATGCACTCCACACTGCAGCCTGCAGCCCCGGCCGTCCCCCACGCTTCTGGCTCACCTCTCCCTGACCCCCCTCTCCCAGTCTCCCAGGCAGATAGACTTCTGGGCAGGCCTGGCAATTACCCATAGTTCCCCTGCCTACTCTCGATCTCTCTCTCTCTGTGTTTCTGTTTCTGTCTCTGTGCTTTTTTTCTTTCTCTCTCTCTCCCAGACAAAAAACAACAATGTTTGTTTATGTACTAGCATTCAGTGTAGATATTTAACACATGGAATGCAAAATGCAGCTATATGTGACTTGATAATTGGCTCTTTTTTCAATAGTCTATAACAGCTTTCTCCATTCCAGCTATTCCTCTCCTCCCTCCTCTCTCCTAGGTCTGTACTGCAGTATTTCTGGCCTTGGGTGGGCAGCTGCAACTTTCCCCAATTACACTAACTCCTCCTCCTCAAGGCCTGGGCAGGGCCAGCCAGCCCCTGACTCTGGGATGAACACACCCATGCAACAAAACAAGTGAGCCGGGCCTCATTCAAACACACACACACACCTCTGAGCTCGGCTTCTCTATCATCCTCCAGACACACACAACCACACACCACAAAGTCAAGCCTCTCTCTCTGTGTCTTAAGCACACGCACACACAACCACAAGCCTCTCTCTCTGTATCTTAAGAACACGCACACACAACCACAAGCCTCTCTCTCTCTTACTCACTCAGTCACTCACACATATGCACACAGAGACACACATCCACATTCATACTCCCACATGCTTGTAGACATGCCCCACACCCTCTCCATCTCTCTCTCTCTCTCTCTCTCTCTCTCTCTCTATCTCTCTCTCTCTCTCTCCCTCTCCCTCTATCCCAGCTGCCAGAGACCCTGTTAATCTACTGGCCCGTCTCCCCATCAGCCAAGTCCTCCTCGCCTTCCTTATTACAAAACCCCCGCACACACACCTACACACACTGGCAGGGTCTGTGTGTGTGTATGTGTCAATGAGTGGGAGGTGAACGGCAGTGTGTGTGACTGGGTGTGACTGAGTGAGAAAACACTAAGTTTGTTTTAAAGCAGGCATTGGATCTTTGTGTGTGTGTGTGTGTGTGTGTGTGTGTGTGTGTGTGTGTGTGTGTGTGTGTGTGTGTGTGTGTGTGTGTGTGTGTGTGTGTGTGTGTGTGTGTGTGTGTGTGTGCGTGTGTGTTTTTGTCTGTGTTTGTGTTCACGGTGCAAAAGGGACTGAGGGCATATGCACCATATGTCTATGAGTGTGATATATGTGACGGAATTGTAGGGAATTTTTGTGCTTGCAAGCAGCACATCTGTGGGAGTGTGTAGGTCTCAGTTTATGTGTGTAATGTGTGCAAGCGTGGGCAGGTATGTACGTACACAGAAGTGTTGTTATGTATGTGTGTGTGGGTAGATGACTGGTTCACATGGGTGTTTAGTGAAGGGTGTGAATGTCTTTGCGAGTGCATGTATGTGCAAGCGTGGGCAGATCCTTGCGCCTGGGTGTGTATTGTGTGTGTGTGTGTGTGTGTGTGTGTGTGTGTGTGTGCGGGTGGGGGTGTCTGGCATCCAAAGATAAGAGTGCTGGGGACTTGGAACAATCTAAGTGTCATTCCCAGCTCTCCCAGCTAACTTTCCCATAGCCGCTCAGTCAGGGTCAGAGGGTTCTCATCTGCTCTGGTGAATACTAGTTTCCACCAGGGAAAGAACTGCACTTTAAAGGGGAAATCTGGAGTTGCTACGTCCATTTTTGGACTACATATTTACCCATTGATGCTTGAAGAATATAACTTTTGAATACCTTAGAATGAGCTTAGTTCAACTATCACACTACATCTGAACCCAAAATAAAAGCTTGTTTTACTCTGTTTATAAATATTGTAAATGTAAACAAACATGATTTAGCCTAAAACTATAATTGTGATATCATGGTCCGTCCTTGCATCTATAGCTCGGTCTATGAATTTGAGAGTGGTTACATTTCTCCAAGCCCATCCTTCAGCTTTTTCCAAAAAGAGAGGCGGAGTGATCACTTTGTAAAGTTTCAACTGAAGAATAGTTTCCATTAATACGTTCACAATAACTGACTGGCCAAATACCTTTTGCTTCATTGTCCTTTGTCCTGAGGTTAACTACCTTAGTGGAAAGGTGGTACAAGATCATTGTGTAAAGAATTGGGAAAACCAACCGTTCTGTTAATGTACTTACTGGTATATCAAAATGTGGTTTATTTGTTTAAGTGTTCAGTTATATTCTGTTATTGATCAGTTACATAGTTGTAAAACAGTTTTGCAGTTCATAGAGTTTAAACTTAGATAGGACTGAGGACGTTACACGTTGTATGTGCAAATGTCACAAAGTAAACAGTTTTACTTCCTGAGTGTGAGTGGGTCTGTCTGTCTGTCTGTCTGTCTGTCTGTCTGTCTATGTGTCTGTGTGTGTGTGTGACACACATAGGGCTCTCACGGTAATTGACCGTTAATTAACATAAACACATTTAGCATCTCCTGGCTTCGACAGACCTTTGGAACATCTACATTTTAAAAAGTCCAATAAATCCATGTAATATAGCCTACACCTTCACAATAAATCCATTATTTATTTTAGACACGTCTAAAGAAACATGATATGAAGAAAATGTAGTCTGTTTCAGATCAGAAAAGCATACTCTGAGTTATCATTATGTTAGGTCCTCATCTGGCTATGCCATATGGCTGTGGGCAACACTAGTTAATTTACCAGACAAGATTAGCATAGAATTCCGTGGCATTATTTTATATTATTTTATAGTATGAAGAATACAGTTGAACAAAGATGAATAAAATAGAAAGGATATTTTCTCCAAAAGATTTGAGGGAGTGCACACATTTGGCTATTCTGTGTTGAGTGGTTAACAAAGAAATAGGTATTCCAATATGCTTCATTTAGAGTTATTCATCAAACTTTAGTTGTTCTACAAACGTTGGGCTACATGTTTAGATTTTTAATACATTGCACGATGTGACTCTAATGATGATTTGAAAAAAGTTGCATTAAAGGCATGAACTCTGCTTTGTTTTTTGCACAGACTGTCCTCACTTTTGCACAGCACTTGACTTGAATTTCCCAGCGGCATCCCCTTTGTGTGGCCGTAATGCCCCATAAAAAAATCCATGCCTTTTGCGGCCAGTGGCCATTGTGACCTTGAGATGAATATAATAATTATAATTCCCTTCTGCGTGCTCCGAAGCACCTCTCACTCACATGGCTCTCCATCATATGATCGGGTCTTTCTCACGGGCTACAAGTGAAGACAGACACATCAGGGACGCAACTGTGCGCGTTCCTATCCATTTCCGAGGTGCATATTTTAGATATTGGAAGAACTGTTCGCATTTACTTTTCTTCCGCCAACAAGATGAGTAGGCCTAACGAACAACAATAGCACTAGCCTATGTCAATCTACTATCCCCCATATTACAAAAGTTGACCTATTCTATTCTGTGCGAGAAATAAATATTCCAAATATAGCCTGGGACAGTTGTGGGATGAGATAGATCCCAATGTAATACAACCACTAGCATCAAAAAAACTTTTTTACACAATGAGCCTGACTCAACAGATCAGAACGTTTAGCTTAAAATGTTACAAAAGTACTAGGCTATTTCTTCACATTATTATCGCAGCAATGCGCACATGGCAGTAGTCTATAGTCGCAAATGTTCCATTAGCAGGAAACACCATTATCGAAAGTGACTGCAAATGTGATTATGCATTTAATGCTTTTATTATTATATCTCCCCCACAACTTGATACTCACGCACTGCTTGGGGCGGCAGGGTAGCCTAGTGGTTAGACCGTTGGACTAGTAACCGAAAGGCTGCAAGTTCAAATCCCCATGCTGATAAGGTACAAATCTGTTGTTCTGCCCCTGAGCAGGCAGTTAACCCATTGTTACTAGGCTGTCACTGAAAATAAGAATTTGTTCTTAACTGACTTGCCTAGTTAAATAAAGGTAAAATAAAAAATGTATGCCCGTTAGGCTATACTGTCACACCCTGATCTTTCACCTGTTATTGTCTCCACCCCCTCCAGGTGTCGCTTGTTTTCCCCAGTGTATCCCTGTGTTTCCTGTCTCTCTGTGCCAGTTTGTCTTTTACGTTCCAAGTCAACCAGCGGTTTTACCCATACTCCTGCCTTTGCTATTCTCTTTTTTCTAGTTTTGACCCTTGCCTGTTCTGGACTCTGTACCTGCCTGCCTGACCATTCTGCCTGCCTTGACCACGAGCCTTTCTGCTACTCTGTACCTCCTGGACTCTGATCTGGTTTTGACCTTTTGCCTGTCCACGACGATTCTCTTGCCTACTCTTTTGGATTATTAAAGATTGTAACTCCAACCATCTGCCTCCTGTGTCTGCATCTGGGTTTCGCCTTGTGTCATGATATCTACACCCCTTGTAAAGCAGATAAATGTACTTAATTTTAAGCTTTACTCCTGTTGTAAAGAGAATAAATATCCTTAATGTTAGGAAAGTTGAGAAATAAATATAGTAGGCCTAGCCTATAGAAAGCTGATGGTATCCTCCTCTTTTAAATAGAGGCCATCACTCTGTTTTCTCACGCAATTGCATAGCCTATAGAAATGTTGCGCAACATGAGCTCATAGGCTCTCATGAAGTGTTTGATTAGATTTCCGATTACATTTGCATTGATGTCCGAGTGATTAGAGACAATAGAGTGCTGAGTACCAGGCAGTTAGCAAGTTTGGTAGGCTACTAATGACCATCAGCAGCATCAGAGCTTGGAGAAGCCTAATCACCATGACTAAACGGTCACGTGGAATTTGACTACCTTAATGACTTGTGACCGCCGGTCTGGCGGTAATTAAGTCACCATAACAGTCCTAGACACACACACATTACAACGTCATGTTTGTTTTCAGATGCATTATATACTGAACAAAAATATCAACTCAACATGCAATCATTTTGCTGAGTTACAGTTCATATCAGGAAATAAATTGAAATAAATTCCTTAGGCCCTAATCTATGGATTTAACATGACTGGGAATAAATATATGCATCTGTTGGCCAAATACACCAGCCAACTTCTCTAAAATGACGTTGGAGGCAGCTTATGGTAGAGAAAAGAACAGTCAATTATCTGGAAACAGCTCTGGTGGACATTCCTGCAGTCAGCATGCCAATTGTACGCTCCCTCAAAACTTGAGACATCTGTGGCATTGTGTTGTGTGATAAAACTGCACATTTTAGAGTGGCCTTTTGTCCCCAGCATAAGGTGCACCTGTGTAATGATCATGCTGTTTAATAAGCTTCTTGATATACCAGACCTGTGAGGTGGACGGATTAATGCTCACTAACAGGGATGTAAAACAAATATTTGCACAACCTTTTAGAGAAATAAGCTTTTTGTGCATATGAAAAAATGTCTGGGATCTTTTATTTCAGCCCATGAAACATGGGACCAATACTTGACATGTTTTTAAGTTATGATAGCAAATTAACTTTGTCCCCAACATGCTCCACAGTGTTTTTTCATGTACATTGAGTGATTGATTAATCTTATGCTACACAAAGATATCATATGTACATGTTTTGAAACACATTTTTTTGCACCTGTACTGAAATGGTTGTTCCAGTTTCAATGGCTTTAGGTCACATTCATTATGAATAATGTAGTACTTAAGTACTTAAGTAGAACATATTTTAAAGTATAACTTAAGTAATCATGTGGGGTATCTGTACTTTACTATTTATATTTTTTACAACTTTTACTTTTACTTCACTACATTCCTCAAGAATATGATTGACTTTTTACTCCATACACCCAAAAGTACTTAGATTTTGAATGCTTAGCAGGACAAGAAAGGTGTCCAATTCACACAATTATCAAGAGAACATCTCTGGTCATCCCTTCTACCTCTGATCTGGCGGACTCACTAAACACACATACTTTATTTGTAAATTATGTTAGAGTGTGCCCTTGGCTTTCCATAAATAAATAAAACATGTAAAAAATGTAAGTAATTTGAAATGATTTGTACTTTTACTTTTGATACTTAAGTATATGTTAGCAATTACATTTACATTTGATTCTTACAGTTGAATTCGAAAATGTAAAATACACTTAGGTTGGAGTCATTAAAACTAGTTTTTCAACCACTCCACAAATTGCTTGTTAAAAAACTATAGTTTTGGCAAGTCGGTTAGGACATCGACTTTATGCGTGACACAAGTCATTTTTCCAATAATTATTTACAGTCACTGTCAATTATAAGTTAAATAATCTATTACAATTCCAGTGGGTCAGAAGTTTACATACACTAAGTTGACTGTGCATTTAACAGCTTGGAAAATTCCAGAAAATGATGTCATGGCTTTAGAAGCTTCTGATAGGCTAATTGACATCATTTGAGTCAATTGGAGGTGTACCTGTGGATGTATTTCAAAGCCTACCTTCAAACGCATTGCTTCTTTGCTTGACTTCTTGGGAAAATCAAAAGAAATCAGCCAAGACCTCTTAAAAAAAATTGTAGACCTCCACAAGTGTGGTTCATCCTTGGGAGCAATTTCCAAATGCCTTAAGGTACCACGTTCATTTGTACAAACAATAGTTAGCGAGTATAAACACTATGGGACCAGGCAGCCATCATAACGCTCAGGGAGGAGATGCGTTCTGTCTCCTAGAGATGAATGTACTTTGGTGCGAAAAGTGCAAATCAATCCCAGAACAACAACAAAAGACCTTGTGAAGATGCTGGAGGAAATAGGTACAAAAGTATCTATATCCACAGTAAAAATGAGTCCTATATCGACATAACCTGAAAGGCAGCTCAGCAAGGAAGAAGCCACTGCTCCAAAGCCACCATAAAAATCCAGACTACGGTTTTCAATTGCACATGGAGACAAAGATCGTACTTTTTGGAGAAATGTCCTCTGGTCTGATGAAACAAAAATAGAACCGTTTGGACATATTGACCATCGTTATATTTGGAGGAAAAAGGGGAGGCTTGCAAGCCGAAGGACACCATCCCAACTGTGAAGCACAGGGGTGGCAGAATCATGTTGTGGGGGTGCTTTGCTGCAAGAGGAACTGGTGCACTTCACAAAATGATGGCATCATGAGGCAGGAAAATGATATGGATATTTGAAGCAACATCTCAAGACATCAGTCAGGAAGTTGAAGCCTGATCGCAAATGGGTCTTTCAAATGGACAATGACCCCAATCATACTTCCAAAGTTGTGGCAAAATGGCTTAAGGACAACAAAGTGAAGGTATTGGAGTGGCTATCACAAAGCCCTGACCTCAATCCCATAGAAAATTTGTGGGCAGAACTGAAAAAGCCTGTGCGAGCAAGGAGGCTTACCAACTTGAATCAGTTACACCAGCCTTGTCAGGAGAAATGGACCAAAATTCACCCAACTTATTGTGGGAAGCTTGTGGAAGGCTACCCAAAATGTTTGACCCAAGTTAAACTATTTAAATGCAATGCTACCAAGTACTAATTGAGTGTATGTAACCTTCTGACCCACTGGGAATGTGATGAAAAAAATTAAAGCTGAAATTAAATCACTCTCAACTATTATTCTGACATTTCACATTCTTAAAGTAAAGTGGTGATCCTAACTGACCTAAAACAGGGAATTTTTACTAGGATTAAATGTCAGGAATTGTGAAAAACTGAGTTTAAATGTATTTGGCTAAGGAGCATGTAAACTTCTGACTTCAACTGTAAGTCCTGTATATTTGAAAGCAAATACTTTCCGACTTTTACTGAAGTAGTATTTTACTGGGTGACTTTCACTTTTATTTGAGTCATTTTCTATTAAGGTATCTTTACTTTTTCTCAATTATGACAATTGCCTACTTTTCCCAGCACTGGTTGCGGGTGAATAAAAATTCCAACTATTGGATATCCTACCTCTGTCTGGAGTCCAATAAGAATTACACATCACTTTGCAAGCCAGCATAATTTGACTTGCAGGTATGGTTGTACATTTTCCAGGTTTCCAGTAATCTCGGATGGAAGATTCCCGGGAATTCTTCAACCAGGATTTTTAATAAAAAATCTGGGATTTGAGGGAAAGATAGCAGAATTTTACTACAATAGGTCACAAATATATATGTAATGTCATCTTGAGTTTAATTAATTAAAAGATTCACCTACAAACTTACTTGGTGAAGGCCACAGGGCTGAAGATTATTGAAGTCAACAACCATGTCACTAGCAAATACAGTCATGGGTGATAACACTGATACATCTCAAAACTGGACTCCATACAGGGTCACAGTGACTCTATCGATTTGAGTAATGACTACAAAACCACTTGAAGTAACGGTACTCAGATATATTAAGTGCAACTTGTTTTCTCAAAAGTTTTGAGTAATGACAGCTTATTGGGGTCTACAGTGTGTGTGTGTGCGTGTGTGTGTGTGTGTGCGTGTGTGTGTGTGTGTGTGTGTGTGTGTGTGTGTGTGTGTGTGTGTGTGTGTGTGTGTGTGTGTGTGTGTGTGTGTGTGTGTGTGTGTGTGTGTTTGTTTGTTTATGTGGGGACCCTGAAACAAGCTATGAGTGGGTTGGAGACACTGTTAGAGAATAATTACAAACATACACAGACAGGAATACACACATACACTATGAACTGGCTCGTAGTCCGTAACAAAGAGGGAGCTAAAGGAATAACAAACATATATTTATTCAATAATGTAACCTATATACAAAAAGAACAGTGTGTCTGCGTGGAGAGCTTCCCCTCGATGTATGGGGGAAAGGTGTATTTATCCCCGGGACACACCCACGCCCAGGTGTATCCCATTTCCCTGACGACCCTCCCAGCTCCACCCACCAACATCCTATTAAGGAAAACAAGAACAGAGAGAAAGAATTCGGCAGACAGAGTGGGAGGGTCGTCACAATGTGGTCACCTGCTTGTCAAATATCTCATCCCAAAATCAAGGCCATTAATATGGAGTTGGTTCCCCCTTTGCTGCTATAACAGCCTCCACTCTTCTGGGAAGGATTTCCACTAGATGTTGGAACATTGTACAGGGACTTCTGGGAAGGCTTTCCACTAGATGTTGGAACATTGCTGAGGGGACTTCCTTCCATTCAGCCTCAAGAGTATTAGTGAGGTCGGACACTGATGTTGGGTGATTAGGCCTGGCTTGCAGTCGGCCTTCCAATTCATCCCAAAGGTGTTCAATGGGGTTGAGGTCAGGGCTCTGTGCAGGCTAGTCAAGTTCTTACACACCGATCTCAACAAACCATTTCGGTATTGACCTCGCTTTGTGCACAGGGCCAGTGTCATGCCGAAACAGGAAAGGGCCTTCCCCAAACTGTTGCCACAAAGTTGGAAGCACAGAATCTTCTAGAATGTCATTGTATGCTGTAGCGTTAAGATTTCCCTTCACTGGAACTAAGGTGCCTAGCCCAAACCATGAAAAACAGCCACAGACCACTATTCCTCTTCCACCAAACTTTATTGTTGGCACTACGCATTCGGGCAGGTAGCATTCTCCTGGCTTCCGCCAAACCCAGATTAGGCCGTCGGACTGTCAGATAATGAAGCGTGATTCATCACTACAGAGAATGCATTTCCACTGCTCCAGAGTCCAATGACGGCGAGCTTTACACCCCTTGGCATTGCAAATGGTGATAATAGGCTTGTGTGTGTCTGCTCGGCCATGGAAATCCATTTCATGAAGCCCCAAACTAAAGTGGGAGACAAAGAGTGCGGAGCGAGAACTACAGAGAAAGGAAGTGTATGAGAGAGAGAGTGAGAGAGAGAGGAAGAAAAATGGAGAAAGCGAGACAGCGAGGGAGAGAAAGAGAGAGAGCGAGAGAAACAGTGGGAGTAGGAGCAGCAGTGTGGTGTTGATAAGGTAAGGGCTCTTCACAGTCCTTGTCTCCCAGGGGGTCAGGACCTCACCTACAGTAAAACTCTATTTTGGCCCAATTTAAAACTGATTGTGCTTGAAGAGATGAGGACATCGATGATGAGAATGTAGAAATGTACTTCAACTTCACAACTGTAGAATGTTTCTTTCTTTTACCTCAACCATTACTTTTTTATAATGAAGTACATTATTTCACTCAGAAGTATATGATATAGCAATTCAACGCCTTGTAGCAATCCGTTGTGAGGAAATAGTTATGTTGTTACGATTCTCAGCTGCTTTCAGTTGTATTCGTTCTGTTTGCATAAATTGCAATAAACATAGCATTGGGTTTTACAGGATAAATAGAATTTAAAAAATACATTAAATACGTTCAAATCATACATTTATTCATTGCAGAAACGCATATTGGATTCATCATCCAAAAGTTAATGGTGTGAAAAAAAATGAAAGAAACTCATACATTCCAACAAATCTTGTTGCGTGGGAAGAACGTTTTGCTGTCAATATAATGTCAAATATACCATCGAATGTCTTACAATGTACCAACATAGGATGCTGAGCAACACTCTACACAACATGACCATATGTGTTTCTCTTCCAAGGCATTGCCATCATTACAATGAAATGTCAATCAAAGGCATGTCCCTAGTTCATGCGATTGCAGAATTGTCCTTCAAGATAACACTGGTTTGAAAAGTCAAGTAAGTAGAATGTTGTATAAGACTTGGTTGTATATTATCTGTATGAAGGCAAGAAAATAAGAAAGGTGTGTGTAGGTATGCATACGTGCGGGAGTGTGTGCATGTGTGCTTGTGTGTCTTTCTGTGTGTGTGTGTGTTTGTGTGTGTGTGTGTGTGTGTGTGTGTGTGTGTGTGTGTGTGTGTGTGTGTGTGTCTGTGTGTGTGTGTGTGTGTGTGTGTGTTTGTGTGTTTGTGTGTGTGTCTGTGTGTGTGTGTGTGTGTGTGTGTGTGTGTGTGTGTGCGTGTGTGTGTGTGTGTGTGTGTGTGTGTGTGTGTGTGTGTGTGTGTGTGTTTGTGTGTGTGTATGGGGGAGGGGGAGGGGGTGTTGACATATTATTTAGCACAAAGGTCGGGTGATTAAATTAAACCGTAATTGCTTTATTTGCCAACGAGATCGAGCAGCAAAAGCCCTTGTGCGCCGTACCAAATCATTTCAATGACATTAGAGAAGCTTCTCTGAAGCTACAAGGAATCTTAAATGCTTACTATGCATAGGCTGACTTGTAGGGTATCCACCATGGATCTCCAACACATACTGAAGGGTTGAACTGAGAGACAAAAGCATTCAGTTTAACATTATATTATTTACTTTGCACTTCATTTCACCCAAATATCACAGGTGTAGATCTGGTAGAGCCCTGGGTTGGTAGAGCTGACAAGGAGGCTGGACTTCCACCCACCCTCTATCTCCTGCAAATCTGCTCTCAGCTCAGCTAATCAAATCAAATCAAAAATCTAATTTATTTATATAGCCCTTCGTACATCAGCTGATATCTCAAAGTGTTGTACAGAAACCCAGCCTAAAACCCCAAACAGCAAGCGATGCAGGTGTAGAAGCACGGTGGCTAGGAAAAACTCCTTAGAAAGGCCAAAACCTAGGAAGAAACCTAGAGAGGAACCAGGCTATGTGGGGTGGCCAGTCCTCTTCTGGCTGTGCCGGGTGGAGATTATAACAGAACATGGCCAAGATGTTCAAATGTTCATAAATGACCAGCATGGTCAAATAATAATATTCACAGGCAGAACAGTTGAAACTGGAGCAGCAGCACGGTCAGGTGGACTGGGGACAGCAAGGAGTCATCATGTCAGGTAGTCCTGAGGCATGGTCCTAGGGCTCAGGTCCTCCGAGAGAGAGAAAGAAAGAGAGAATTAGAGAGAGCATACTTAAATTCACACAGGACACTGGATAAGACAGGAGAAGTACTCCAGATATAACAAACTGACCCTAGCCCCCCAACACATAAACTACTGCGGCATAAATACTGGAGGCTGAGACAGGAGGGGTCAGGAGACACTGTGGCCCCATCCGAGGACACCCGCGGACAGGGCCAAACAGGAAGGATATAACCCCACCCACTTTGCCAAAGCACAGCCCCCACACCACTAGAGGGATATCTTCAACCACCAACTTACCATCCTGAGACAAGGCCGAGTATAGCCCACAAAGATCTCCGCCATGGCACAACCCAAGGGGGGGCGCCAAACCCAGACAGGAAGATCACATCAGTGACTCAACCCACTAAAGTGACGCACCAAAGTAATTGAAATACATATTTCAAATGCATGTACTTGAAATTCTATCCCTGTAGGCGTATAGTTGAAATACTGTGTTGGCATGTAGTTGACATACTGTGCTTTAACACAACCAGCAGCATAGATCAAACTATGTTGTCTCCATTGAAATAACACTGTGCTGTCTGTTTGTTCCAGTCAGAGTGTATTGGACTGGAGTGCAACTATCCTGTATCACAATGGCCCCCCAAAAAGTTGAGAGGAAAGCACTGACAGGTCAATATTTTGGACAGTTGGAAACCTTTCATAAAGTTATACTTTGGCAAGACAGCAGGTTTTATTTTGCATATTAACATTAGCTGCAATGTTTTAACTAAATGATAACATTAGCTGCATGTTTTAAGTAACTGTTAGCTTCAACTATACATAGCCTATGTCACTTTGTCTCATACATAAAGAACATTCAGAGTCTCAAACATACTAACAAACAAGTGTGTCTGTGAGTCTGTTCTATGATCCAAAATGTTTAACAGCAAACTCTGTCGCCTTCTGGAATATTCTTCAAGAGAACAAAAGCTCAAAACAAGCATTTAGATTTTTTTTCCCCTGACGTGCTTCACTGTATCTGTGCATGAAATCAGGTCTCGGTGTATTTGATGTTAACCAGAGAGCAATTAAACAGTAACTCTGCTGAGGATTGGTCTCCCCCACTCATCCGCCCACCTGGCCTCTGATTCAGCCCTGGCTTGGTTCTTCTCAGCCTTCTCCTTCTGTCAATCACCAGCCCTCTCTCTTCAGTCTCCACTCTAAACCCAGCAGGAAGTTCACTGCTAGTGGGCCTCGTGCGTCTTCAACAACTGCAGCTTTGTTTGGATATCACCACCAGGCACCTCAACAGAGGCTGCTCCTTATCCCTCTCCTCTTGTTGCAGGGATAAATACACCAGCACAGTGGTACAAAACTCCAGTTTCCAGTTAATATCCCAACCTGGTAATGTTTGAAGATTTATTATCCAAAATGAGCAACCTGTTTGAACTCTCAGATTCCTCTAGTTCACCAACGTTTTTGTGTTTGTATGATGTACACAGAGTGTACAAAACATTAAGAACACCTGCTCTTTCCTTGACAGAGTGATGGCTATGATCCCTTACACCTTTATTTAACTTTACAAGTCAGAAAAAAAAAAATATTTTCAATGACAGCCTAGGAACAGTGGGTTATTAACTGCCTTGTTCAGGGGCAGAATTTTTACCTTGTCAGCTTTTTACCCTGTCAGCTCGGGAATTTCGATCTTGCAACCTTTCAGTTACAAGTCCAACGCTCTGACCACTAGGCTATAGATATCGCTTGTTAAACTTCAATCAGAATAAGGGGACGAGGCAGTTTAAATAATGATTTTCAAGCCTTGAGACAATTGAGACATGGATTGTGTATTTGTACCATTCAGAGGTTGAATAGGAAAGACAAAAGATTTGAAGTGCCTTTGAACAGGGTATGGTAGTTGGTGCCAGACGCACCGGTTTCAGTGTGTTAAGAACTGCAACGCTGCTGGGTTTTTTACACTCAACAGGCGTATCAAGAATGTTCCACCACCAAAGGACATCCAGCCAACTTGGCACAACCGTGGGAAGCATTGGAGTCAACATGGGCAAGCATCCCTGTGGAATTTTGACAACTTGCAGAGTCCATGACTCGGCGAATTGAGGCTGCTGCAAAGAAAATTGCTAAGAAATTGCCCTTTGGGGACAAGGAACATGTATTGAAATCTATACCCTTATGGAAAAATGACATGATTTCACGTGGAAAATCACAGTATTTGAAATGTGAAATCATGTAAAACCATGTTTTTCACATGAAGTTTCAAGTGTGGATTTTAGTGTGATGACATAAAATTCCATAGGTTATGTCATGTTAACCAAAAGTCATTATGACCCACCAAGTGCTTTTAACAGAGTTTTTTCAACTTGCATATTTGACACACTTTGACACTACATTGTGTTTGTTTATTTAGTAATTATTATTAAACATGCCTTTACCTGCCTCCTGAGTGGTGCACCAGTCTAAGGCACTGCATCACAGTGCTTGATGCGTCACTACAGATCTGGTTTCGATCCCAGCTGTGTCGCAGCCAGCCATGACTTGGAGACCCATGAGGCAGTGCAGAATTGGCCCAGGTTAGGGGAGGGTTTGGCTGGCCAGGATGTCCTTGTCCCACCATGCTCTAGTGACTCCTGTGGTGGACTGGGCGCATGCACACTGACATGGTTGCCAGTTGTATGATGTTTCCTTCCAGCACATTCGTGCTCTGGGTTAAGCAAGCAGTGCGGCTTGGCAGGGTTGTGTTTTGGGGGACGCAAGGCTCTTAACCTTTGCCTCTCCCGAGTCCGTACGAGAGTTCCAGCGATGGGACTACCAATTGGATATCACGAAAAAGGAGTAAAAAGTAAAGTTTAAGAAATTGAAAAAAATCTTTACCTGGGATTTGAACTCCCAACCTCCTGATTCACAGCATTCCAATCATCCTGCTACACCATTATGTCTGTGTCAGTAACTGAATTTACCTGTATTCCTACACTGTATTCGTACACCTGTTTCGTATTCGTACACCTGTATTCAGCTTTGCTAAAAAATAAACTCAAGAAAAACTATTTTATTCATTCAAGAGTAACAACAAAACAGAATAATATGCCTCATCAACATTAGACAACTACACAGAAAACCTCAAATTGCCATTGCTGTTACACAGAAAATACTGTTAGGCATTGCTGTTAATTTTGTGGTTTACGGTAAATTTCTACAGTAATATGACAGTGTATTAGTGTTTTGCAGTATATTTACAGTCAATTGCAATGCACTCGGGTACTTTTTGGCCCGTCACTTGCCTCACTTGCAAATACATTTAAACGTATAGGATACTTTAGATGCTCTTGTGGCATAAACTTAAAAAAATACATTTAAAAAAAGTAATTTTATAGTAAGTTACCGGCTACTGAGTTGCGGTCATAAAAGTGGAAACAACTTTAGTTTTTTTTATCCACAGCTGAACTGTATTTTGTCAGTAAATATACAAAAACTAACTACACTACCGTTCAAAAGTTTGGGGTCACTTAGAAATGTCCTTGTTTTTGAAAGAAAAGCACATTTTTCGTCCTTTAAAATAACATCAAATTGATCAGAAATACAGTGTAGACATTGTTAATGTTGTAAATGACTATTGTGGCTGGAAACGGCTAATTTTTAATGGAATATCTACATACAGTAGGCGTACATAGGTCCATTATGAACAACCTGTCATGTACTGTCATGTTGTGTCTTGTTTCTGTCCTTTCTCTTCACCCTGTCTCCCTCTGCTGGTCGTTATTAGGTTACCTTTTCTCCCCCTCTTTCCCCCAGCTGTTCCTTGTCTCCTCCTAACTACCTCGTCACCCCTTTTCCCACCTGTTCCCTTTTTCCCTCTGATTAGTCCTCTATATCTCTCTCTGTTTTTGTTCCTGTCTTTGTCGGATTCTTGTTTGTGTTAGTCATGCCTGAACCAGACTATCGTCATGTTTGCTGCAACCTTGTCCTGTCCTGTCGGAATCTGCCGGTCCATCTGAGCCTACCTATGTTTGGTTATTAAAGAAGCTCTGTTTACATTAATTCGCTTTTGGGTCCTCATTCACGCACCGTAACAGAAGAATCCGACCAAGAATGGACCCAGCGACTTCGGATCCTCTCCACTCAGCCGCCGAGATCCAGGGAGCGATGCTAGGCAGACACGAGCAGGAATTGTCTGCTGCTCGACATGCCGTTGAGACCCTGGCCACCCAAGTCTCCAACCTCACAGAACAGGTTCACCATCTCCGCCTCGATCCACCGGCAACTTCCAGGGCTTTCGAATCTCCGGAGCCCAGAATCAATAACCCGCCGTGTTACTCTGGGGAGCCCACTGAATGCCGCTCGTTCCTCACCCAGTGTGATATTGTGTTTTCTCTCCAGCCCAACACTTACTCCAGGAGCACTGCTCGTGTCGCCTACGTCATATCTCTCCTTACTGGACGGGCTCGTGAGTGGGGCACGGCAATCTGGGAGGCAAGGGCTGAGTGTACTAACCAGTATCAGGACTTTAAGGAGGAGATGATACGGGTTTTTGATCGATCTGTTTTTGGGGAGGAGGCTTCCAGGGCCCTGTCTTCCCTATGTCAAGGTAATCGATCCATAACAGACTACTCTATTGAGTTTCGCACTCTTGCTGCCTCCAGTGGCTGGAACGAGCCGGCTTTGCTCGCTCGTTTTCTGGAGGGTCTCCGCGCAGAGGTTAAGGATGAGATTCTCTCCCGGGAGGTTCCTTCCAGCGTGGATTCCTTGATTGAACTCGCTATTCGCATTGAGCGACGGGTTGATCTTCGTCACCGAGCTCGTGGAAAGGAGCTCGCGTTCTCCGTTGCCCCCCTCTCCGCATCACTACCATCTTCCTCTGCCGGCTCGGGTGCTGAGCCTATGCAGCTGGGAGGTATCCGCATCTCGACTAAGGAGAGGGAACGGAGAATCACCAACCGCCTCTGTCTCTATTGCGGTTCTGCTGGTCATTTTGTCACTTCATGTCCAGTAAAAGCCAGAGCTCATCAGTAAGCGGAGGGCTACTGGTGAGCGCTACTACTCCTGTCTCTCCTTCAAGATCCTGCACTACCTTGTCGGTCCATCTACGCTGGACCGGTTCGTCAGCTTCCTGCAGTGCCTTAATAGACTCTGGGGCGGAGGGCTGTTTTATGGACGAGACCTGGGCTCGGGAACATGACATTCCTCTCAGACAGTTAAGGGAGTCCACGGCCTTGTTCGCCCTGGATGGTAGTCCTCTCCCCAGGATTCAGCGTGAGACGCTACCTTTAACCCTCACTGTTTCTGGTAATCATAGCGAAACCATTTCTTTTTTAATTTTTCGTTCACCTTTTACACCTGTTGTTTTGGGCCATCCCTGGCTAGTTTGTCATAATCCTTCTATTAATTGGTCTAGTAATTCTATCCTCTCCTGGAACGTCTCTTGTCATGTGAAATGTTTAATGTCTGCTATCCCTCCTGTTTCCTCTGTCTCTTCTTCACAGGAGGAGCCTGGTGATTTGACAGGGGTGCCGGAGGAATATCACGATCTGCGCACGGTGTTCAGTCGGTCCAGGGCCACCTCTCTTCCTCCACATCGGTCGTATGATTGTAGTATTGATCTCCTTCCGGGAACCACTCCCCCCCGGGGTAGACTATACTCTCTGTCGGCTCCCGAACGTAAGGCTCTCGAAGATTATTTGTCTGTAGCTCTTGACGCCGGTACCATAGTCCCCTCCTCCTCTCCCGCCGGAGCGGGGTTTTTTTTTGTTAAGAAGAAGGACGGGTCCCTGCGCCCCTGCATAGATTATCGAGGGCTGAATGACATAACAGTGAAGAATCGTTATCCGCTTCCTCTTATGTCTTCAGCCTTCGAGATCCTGCAGGGAGCCAGGTTTTTCACTAAGTTGGACCTTCGTAACGCTTACCATCTCGTGCGCATCAGGGAGGGGGACGAGTGGAAGACGGCGTTTAACACTCCGTTAGGGCACTTTGAATACCGGGTTCTTCCTTTCGGCCTCGCTAACGCTCCAGCTGTCTTTCAGGCATTAGTCAATGATGTCCTGAGAGACATGCTGAACATCTTTGTTTTCGTTTACCTTGACGATATCCTGATTTTTTCACCGTCACTCCAGATTCATGTTCAGCACGTTCGACGTGTCCTCCAGCGCCTTTTAGAGAATTGTCTTTTTGTGAAGGCTGAGAAGTGCTCTTTTCATGCCTCCTCCGTCACATTTCTCGGTTCTGTTATTTCCGCTGAAGGCATTAAGATGGATCCCGCTAAGGTCCAAGCTGTCATTGATTGGCCCGTCCCTAAGTCACGCGTCGAGCTGCAGCGCTTTCTCGGCTTCGCGAACTTCTATCGTCGTTTCATCCGTAATTTCGGTCAGGTGGCAGCTCCTCTCACAGCCCTTACTTCTGTCAAGACGTGCTTTAGGTGGTCCGTTTCCGCCCAGGGAGCTTTTGATCTCCTCAAGAATCGTTTTACATCCGCACCTATCCTTGTTACACCTGACGTCACTAGACAGTTCGTTGTCGAGGTTGACGCGTCAGAGGTGGGCGTGGGAGCCATTCTTTCTCAGCGCTCCCTCTCTGACGACAAGGTCCACCCTTGCGCGTATTTTTCTCATCGCCTGTCGCCGTCGGAACGTAACTATGATGTGGGAAACCGCGAACTGCTCGCCATCCGCTTAGCCCTAGGCGAATGGCGACAGTGGTTGGAGGGGGCGACCGTTCCTTTTGTCGTTTGGACTGACCATAGGAACCTTGAGTACATCCGTTCTGCCAAACGACTTAATGCGCGTCAGGCGCGCTGGGCGCTGTTTTTCGCTCGTTTCGAGTTCGTGATTTCTTATCGTCCGGGCTCTAAGAACACCAAGCCTGATGCTTTATCTCGTCTCTTCAGTTCTTCAGTAGCCTCCACTGACCCCGAGGGGATTCTCCCTGAGGGGCGTGTTGTCGGGTTGACTGTCTGGGGAATTGAGAGGCAGGTAAAGCAAGCACTCACTCAAACTCCGTCGCCGCGCGCCTGTCCTAGGAACCTTCTTTTCGTTCCCGTTCCTACTCGTCTGGCCGTTCTTCAGTGGGCTCACTCTGCCAAGTTAGCCGGCCACCCTGGCGTTCGGGGTACGCTTGCTTCCATTCGCCAGCGTTTTTGGTGGCCCACCCGGGAGCATGACACGCGTCGCTTCGTGGCTGCTTGTTCGGTCTGCGCGCAGACTAAGTCCGGTAACTCCCCTCCTGCCGGCCGTCTCAGGCCGCTTCCCATTCCCTCTCGACCGTGGTCTCACATCGCCTTAGATTTTGTCACCGGACTGCCTTCGTCAGCGGGGAAGACTGTTATTCTTACGGTTGTCGACAGGTTCTCTAAGGCGGCTCATTTTATCCCCCTTGCTAAGCTTCCTTCTGCTAAAGAGACGGCACAAATCATCATCGAGAATGTTTTCAGAATTCATGGCCTTCCGTCAGACGTCGTTTCGGACAGAGGTCCGCAATTCACGTCTCAATTTTGGAGGGAGTTTTGCCGTTTGATTGGGGCTTCCGTCAGTCTCTCTTCCGGCTTTCACCCCCAGTCTAACGGTCAAGCAGAACGGGCCAATCAGACTATTGGTCGCATCTTACGCAGTCTTTCTTTTCGCAACCCTGCGTCTTGGTCAGAACAGCTCCCCTGGGCAGAATACGCCCACAACTCGCTTCCTTCGTCTGCGACCGGGCTATCTCCTTTTCAGAGTAGCCTCGGGTACCAGCCTCCGCTGTTCTCATCTCAGTTCGCCGAGTCCAGCGTCCCCTCCGCTCAGGCTTTTGTCCAACGTTGCGAGCGCACCTGGAAGAGGGTCAGGTCTGCACTTTGCCGTTATAGGGCGCAGACTGTGAGAGCTGCTAATAAGCGTAGAACTAAGAGTCCAAGATATTGTCGCGGTCAGAGAGTTTGGCTCTCCACTCAGAACCTTCCCCTTAAGACCGCTTCTCGCAAGTTGACCCCGCGGTTCATTGGTCCGTTCCGTATTTCTCAAATCATTAACCCTGTCGCAGTGCGACTTCTTCTGCCGCGATATCTTCGTCGCGTCCACCCGGTCTTCCATGTCTCCTGTGTCAAGCCCGTTCTTCGCGCCCCCGCTCGTCTTCCCCCCCCCCCCCCCCATCCTTGTCGAGGGCGCACCCATCTACAGGGTCCGTAGGATTTTGGACATGCGTCCTCGGGGCCGTGGTCATCAGTACCTAGTAGATTGGGAGGGGTACGGTCCTGAGGAGAGGAGTTGGGTTCCCTCTTGGGACGTGCTGGACCGTGCGCTGATCGATGATTTCCTCCGTTGCCGCCAGGCTTCCTCCTCGAGTGCGCCAGGAGGCGCTCGGTGAGTGGGGGGGTACTGTCATGTACTGTCATGTTGTGTCTTGTTTCTGTCCTTTCTCTTCACCCTGTCTCTCTCTGCTGGTCGTTATTAGGTTACCTTTTCTCCCCCTCTTTCCCCCAGCTGTTCCTTGTCTCCTCCTAACTACCTCGTCACCCCTTTTCCCACCTGTTCCCTTTTTCCCTCTGATTAGTCCTCTATATCTCTCTCTGTTTTTGTTCCTGTCTTTGTCGGATTCTTGTTTGTGTTAGTCATGCCTGAACCAGACTATCGTCATGTTTGCTGCAACCTTGTCCTGTCCTGTCGGAATCTGCCGGTCCATCTGAGCCTACCTATGTTTGGTTATTAAAGAAGCTCTGTTTACATTAATTCGCTTTTGGGTCCTCATTCACGCACCGTAACACAACCATCCCTCCTGTGTTCCGCTGGCATGCTGTGTTAGCTAATCCAAGTTTATCATTTTAAAAGGCTAATTGATCATTAGAAAATCATTTTGCAATTATGTTAGAACAGCTGAAAACTGTTGTCCTAATTAAGGAAGCAATAAAACTGTCCTTCTTTAGTTTAGTTGAGTATCTGGAGCATCAGCATTTGTGGGTTCGATTACAGGCTCAAAATGGCCAGAAACAAAGAACTTTCTTCTGAAACTCATCAGTATATTCTTGTTCTGAGAAATTAAGGCTATTCCATGCGAGAAATTTCCAAGAAACTGAAGATCTTGTACAATGCTGTGTACTACTCCCTTCACAGAACAGCACAAACTGGCCCTAACCAAAATTGAAAGAGAAGTGGGAGGCCCCAGTGCACAACTGAGCAAGAGGACAAGTAAATTAGAGTGTCTAGTTTGAGAAACAGACACCTCTCAACTGGCAGATTAATTAAATAGTACCCGCAAAACACCAGTCTCAACATCAAGAGTGAAGAGGCCACTCCGGGATGCTGGCCTTCACGGCAGAGTTGTAAAGATAAAGACATATCTCAGACTGGCCAATAAAAATAAAAGATTAAGATGGGCAAAAAAACACAGACACTGGGCAGAGAAACTCTGCCTCGAAAGTCAGCATCCCGGAGTTACTGCACTTTGAAAAGTAGCTGGGGGCATTGTGCTGGTAGGGCTCATTTGCATATTTGGGGGCCTGGTCTAAAATATGCTGTATTTGTGCCAACTGTTAGTGCAAATGCTGTACCAGTTTAGGTGGTTTTATCGTTATGTTGATGAAGCTTGAGCACCCATGTTGACATATTCAGATCTGTACTCTTTGTGAAAATTAAGCGGTGCGTGGTTAAGAGATTACTGTGCAATGTTCAATGTCTGACTATCAAGTAGTTACAAGTGGGTTATTGTAAAATTCATCATCACTGACCTGACGGTCTGGTAGGAAAGTGAGTATTAAGGAAATTGTTCACAAACATTGCCACATTCTAAGATCCGATGATAGAATCGGTAATGTGTTTTTGGACCTTCCCTTGGTCGTATTCTCTTCGGGCAGAAACGTCAGAGATCAACTGGTTCCACCCCAAGATATCGCTGCACAACGTGTATTTGCACCCCTACTGGGTGGAAACTACAAGTGTAATGGCTGTGTTCAATGCAATGGCACTTATAAATGTACAGTAGATCCTTCAAACACCCCCAAACAGGGAAACAGATCCCAATCAAAGGTGTTATCACGTGCTCCACTAAGGCAGTTATTTATCTTATAACTTGTCCTTGTGGTAAAAATGATGTGGGTAAAACAAAGCGCGTATTTAATGTGCATATCTCGGAGCATCGTAGCACCATTAGGTGCTAAAACTCGACTTACCCAGTTGCGGCCCACTTTTTGGAAGAAAACCACTCGGTTTCGTCTCTACGTTATATTGGCATCGAACATGTCACCTAACCTAGGAGAGGGGGTGACCTCAACAATTTATTGTTAAAACGAGAGGCTGCTTGGATCTTTCATTTAAAGACCCTTGCTCCCTTCGGTCTCAACGTAGACTTTGATCTGAAGCCATTCTTGTGGTTATTGTGATTTTGCTATTGTAAATGTTTGTAGGCTTATGTAGCCAAATTGTATCTATGATCGAACGCTATCCATTTATGTTTTTTGTATGCTATTTTAATATGAGAATTAACCAATGATATCAGGTCACACCCGGTCATGATTACAGACACCTGTGTGTCTTTTGACACTATATAAATGAGTCATCCTGCAGTGTTTGTCATTACACCCTGATGAAGACAGCTTGTCTGTCGAAATGGTGGACATAAATATGTTTGCATCTGAGCTCCTAGAGTGTGTGGCTCTTCGTTATGTTTTTGGGGAAAGTGAGTATTACAATAACATAGTTACTAGCTACAAATTACATATCTTAATCACCTGGGTCTTTTAACCTGACCTTCAGTGGGCAAATGCTCACCTTCAATAGCCACTGGCACACTGGAGAACTGTGCTCTTTATGGATGAATCCCAGTTTCAACTGTACCAGGCAGATGGCAGACTTGTGGGTGAGCGGTTTGCCGATGTCAATGTTGTGAACAGAGTGCTCCATGGTGGTGGTGGGGTTATGGTATGGGGAGGCATAAGCTACGGACAACAAACACAATTGCATTTTATCAATGGCAAGTTGAATGCACAGAAATACAGATATACTGTGATGAGATCCTGAGGTCCATTATGAGGCCCATTATTTCTCCGTTGTACGTAGCTGATGCCTGGCCATACCATAACCCCAACGCCATCATGGGGCACTCTGTTCACAACGTTGACATCTGCAAACCGCTCGCCCACATGATGCCATACACATGGTCTGTGGTTGTGAGGCCGGTTAGACTGCCAAATTCTCTAAAATTACGTTGGAGGTGGCTTATGGTAGATACATTAACATTCAATTATGTTAAGCTCTGGTCTACATTTCTGCAGTCAGCATGCCAATTGCACGCTCACTCAAAACTTGAGACATCTGTGGCATTGTGTTCTGTGACAAAACTGCACATTTTAGAGTGGCCTTTTATTGTCCCCCAGCACAAGGTTCCTCTGTGTAATCATCATGCTTTTTAGTCAGCTTCTTGATATGCCACTCCTGTCAGGTGTATCTTGGCAAAAGGAGAAATGCTCACTAACAGGAATGTAAACAAATTTGTGCACAGAGAAATCATTTTTTTGTGGGTATCAAATCACAAATCAAATCAAATTTTATTTGTCACATACACATGGTTAGCAGATGTTAATGCGAGTGTAGCGAAATGCTTGTGCTTCTAGTTCCGACAATGCAGTAATAACCAACGAGTAATTTAACTAACAATTCCAAAACTACTACCTTATACACACAAGTGTAAAGGGATAAAGAATATGTACATAAAGATATATGAATGAGTGATGGTACAGAACGGCATAGGCAAGATGCAGTAGATGGTATCGAGTACAGTATATACATATGAGATGAGTATGTAAACAAAGTGGCATAGTTTAAAGTGGCTAGTGATACATGTATTACATAAAGATGCAGTAGATGATATAGAGTACAGTATATACGTAGACATATGAGATGAATAATGTAGGTTATGTAAACATTATATTAAGTAGCATTGTTTAAAGTGGCTAGTGATATGTTTTTACATCAATTCCCATTATTAAAGTGGCTGGAGTTGAGTCAGTGTGTTGGCAGCAGCCACTCAATGTTAGTGGTGGCTGTTTAACAGTCTGATGGCCTTGAGATAGAAGCTGTTTTTCAGTCTCTCGGTCCCAGCTTTGATGCACCTGTACTGACCTTGCCTTCTGGATGATAGCGGGGTGAACAGGCAGTGGTTCGGGTGGTCGTTGTCCTTGATGATCTTTATGGCCTTCCTGTGACATCGGGTGGTGTAGGTGTCCGGAGGGCAGGTAGTTTGCCCCCGGTGATGCGTTGTGCAGACCTCACTACCCTCTGGAGAGCCTTACGGTTGTGGGCGGAGCAGTTGCCGTACAAGGCGGTGATACAGCCCGACAGGATGCTCTCGATTGTGCATCAGTAGAAGTTTGTGAGTGCTTTTGGTGACAAGCCAAATTTCTTCAGCCTCCTGAGGTTGAAGAGGCGCTGCTGTGCCTTCTTCACGATGCTGTCTGTGTGGGTGGACCAATAGGGTAAAAGTTTTTACCCTATACCATAGGGTATGGAACATTTCTGGGATCTTTTATTTCAGCTCATGAAATATGTGACCAACACTTTACATTTTGCATTGTATATTTTACACTGAACAAAAATATAAAGGGTAAACTCAGATAGTCTGTGTAGCCATTCTGTTGGCTATTTAGAAGTCTTATGGCTTGGGGATAGAAGCTGTTCAGGAGCCTGTTGGTGTCAGACTTGATGCTTGCCGTGCAGAACCAGAGAGAACAGTCTATGAACAGTCTATGGCACATGTTAAACTCATTCGACGGAGGGCCGAGTGTCTGCGGGTTTTTCGTTCCAGCCTTGTACTTGATTGATGAATTAAAGTCACTAATTAGTAAGGAACTCCCCTCATTGTGGGCTGTCTGCACCACCCTCTGTTGCGCCATGCGATAGAGGGCGGTGCTGCGGCCATACCAGGCAGTGATGCAACCAGTCAAGATGCTCTCAATGACGCAGCTGTAGAACTTTGAGGACTTGAGAGCCCATGCCAAACTTTTTCAACGTCCTGAGGGGGAAGAGGTGCTATTGCGCCTTCTTTACGACTGTGAGTGTATCATTTTAAACGTCATGAATAGTCAAACTCATATTTTTCATGAAATTGGATGATCTTTGGATGAAACCAGATCAAAGTATGATGACCAAAGTATGAAAAATGTCTGTTGCTTCTACATTGATAAAGTTGGATCATAAAGTTACTGGTCCCCTCCCCATGTCAAACACTTGGATTCATTATTAAGGGGATAGGGTGACATCACCCCAACTCTCATTTTAATACACCCATGGTAACATGATATTCTCTTACATCATTTAAATGAGTTCTGCCTTGTAATCAACACCGGAGAGCGTGTGGTTTATAAAGCCAGATAGCTACTCTACTGGTGCCAACATTTTACTGTATGGTGTCAGCAGCTATAATAGAACGTTTACCCTATTCATCTATTGCAAAGATACTTATATGTTTCCACTTTCATCTGTGTCTGGTGTTAGCTAGTTGCTAGCTAGGTCTTCATCCAGCATGGAACAAAAGGGGGTGAAGGGTCATTGATAACTCTGAAGCAGTTGTCAAATCAACACATCCATCAGTGATGCTGTGAACAGCATCACAAAAGACATGCAAAATGGGAGCTGTAAAAAAAGAAGAAAGAAATGACATTATTGATGCGATTTCAATGTTGTTTGAGTTGCTGTATCACCAAATAAGCTTGAGATGATTTTACTGCAACACCGCATCCAAGTTGCTTAAAATAGGCATTTTCAAAGAGCTGTCAGTCAAGGCGAGCTCATGAATATGAGCTGCCCGCCCACTCAGCCTGTCTTTTCACACTTCCTGGTAATCAGCCATGAGAGAAAAAGTCATTTTTTCCCACATTTCGAGAATTTCTATCCAAAACAAATATTATGGGTGATATTTTAGTCACTCAAAAGGCTATTTTACATGGGAATCATTATGACTGTTAGGGACCTTTAAGTCCTTAGTGATTTGGACTCAGAGGACCTTGAAGCTTTCGACCTGCTCCAAATGTGTTTTTCCAACGTAAAAGTAAGCGATGTAACTTGTTGTAGTCCTCTGTAGCTCAGGTGGTAGAACATGACTCTTGCAAAGCTAAGATATTGGGTTTGCTTCCTGGGATTGCCTTTACGGAAAAAAAATGTATGCATGACTGTAAATCGCTTTGGATTCAAGTGTCTGCTAAATGGCAAATGTTGTAGAATTATAAAGCAATGCAGTGTCAACGGGTGTATTAGAGGCAAAGTCAGGTGCAGGAGAGTAGAGTGATGTAAACAGGCGCAATTTATTTTAGTTTCCAAAACGAGAGCACTACATAAATCAAACACGCTCAAAACACGGAACATAACAAAAGTAAAGCACGTAATAAAACACCACAATAACATGAAACAATTACACACAAAACATGATGGGAAACAGAGGGTTAAATACAACTAGATTGATTAGAGAAATGAAAACCAGGTGTTATGGAACAAGACAAGACAAATGGATATTTGAAAAAAGGAGCTGCGATGGCTAGAAAGCTGGTGACGTCGATCGCCGAACGAACAGGGAGAGGAGCCGACTTTGGAGGAAGTCGTGACAGTACCCCCCCTTGACACTCGGCTCCAGTGGCACGCAGACACCGGCCTTGAGGTCGACCCGGAGGATGAGGCGCAGGGCGATCCGGCCAGCGACGGTGAAACTCCCGCAGAAGTTCAGGATCCAAAACATCTGCAACCGGAACCCAGCACCTCTCCTCAAGCTCGTACCCTTCCCACTCCACGAGGTACTGAAGGCCCCCCACCCGACGCCTCGAATCGAACGATGTACGGGGCCCCCTCGATGTCCAAACGGGGCGGAGGAACCTCCCGCACCTCAGATTCCTGGAGCGGACCAGCCACCACCGGCCTGAGGAGAGACACATGGAACGAGGGGTTAATACGATAATCAGAGGGAAGCTGTAATCTGTAACATACCTCGTTCACCCTCCTCAGGACTTTAAATGGCCCCACAATCTGCGGACCCAGCTTCCGGCAGGGCAGGCGGAGGGGCAGATTACGGGTCGAGACCCAGACCCGGTCCCCCGGTGCGAACACCGGGGTCTCACTGAAGTGACGGTCCACGCTGGCTTTCTGGCGACGCGTGCTCGATGGAGATGGACACAGGCAGTCTCCCATGTCTCCTCCGCGCACCTAAACCAGTCGTCCACCGCAGGAGTCTCGGTCTGACCCTGATGCCACAGTGCTAGAACCGGCTGGTACCCCAATACACACTGAAAAGGGGAGAGGTTAGTGGAGGAGTGGCGAAGAGTTCTGTGTCATCTCGGCCCAGAGCACGAACGCTGCCCACTCCCCCGGCCGGTCCTGGCAATAGGACTCTCCTGGTTGACTCTCTCTACCTGCCCGTTACTCTCAGGGTGAAAACCTGAGGTAAGGCTGATCGAGACCCCCAGACGTTCCATGAACGCCTTCCAAACTCTCTACGTGAACTGGGGACCCCGATCTGACACTATATCCTCAGGCACCCCGTAGTGCCGGAAGACGTGTGTAAACAGGGCCTCCGCAGTCTGTAGGGTCGTAGGGAGACCAGGCAGAGGGAGGCCTGGCCCACCTTGCCTGACGAGGATTCAGTCTCCTCACTGCCCGAATGTACTCCAGGTTGCTCCTCACTGCCCGGATGTACTCCAGGTTGCGTTGGTCAGTCCCGATGAGGAAAGGGTGTTTAGGCCCCTCAAGCCAATGTCTCCACGCTTTCAACGCCTTAACCACAGCCAACAACTCCCAGTCCCCCACATCATAGTTACGCTCCACTGGGCTGAGCTTCTTCGAGAAAATAACCTAACTGGAAATATATTGCACATCAACTCCTCATTAGAAAACATTTAAACAATGTATATAATTATTTAATTCAAAACAAAGTTTGCATTCAATTTCAATGTTAAATGCATTAACTCCAGTAACTGTAATATGCACAATTATAATACAATTACATTTTTCAAATTCTATTCCAAGGATGTTTTTATTTTCCAATTCAAATTCAGACATTTCAATTCCAATTCCAAATCCATTACAAGGATGGTTCATGTTCAATTCCAATTGCATTCCAGGGATGATTTTCTTTTACAATTCCAATTAAATTCCAATTCAGACAGTTTTAATTCTAATTAAATTCCTACATTTTTTAAAGACTGTACCATGTGAGCTCTTATGTGTACCTGTGAAGTATACCTTTGACCTTTTTGTACCCCAGGTAGAAGCACTGTACCCTAAACATAAACATACTTTTTTAGAATATAGAATGAATTACAGGGATGTAACAATTCACATCTGTCCCCAATTCAAATGTTTAAGATAAGACTGCATAGGTCCGGGTACCCCAAACCAATCCAAATGTTTAAGATAAGACTGCATTGGTCCGGGTACCCCAAACCAATCCAAATGTAGCATGCATCGGTCTGAAAATCAAGTAAAACGTTACGAATCGCAGAATAAAAATATTTTCTTTCTAACTTCCAAAGATACCTAATCTTTTGTGACAACTGATGTGTCATCTCCTTCAGTGTCGAACTAAGCATGTAACTGTGTTGACAGTGATCTATCTACAAGTCACTTTGCATGCTGAACAACCCCAGGGAATATCCGTAGCGTAGTCAAACCGCACACTGCGCCCAGCTTCATGCTGACCAATGCGAGGAAGGCAGCAAATGTTAGGCTTTATTAGTTGGGTGAACCTATGTGATTTGCTAGGTTATTGTTATCTATGCGCTGTTGAAAATGGTGTTTTACCAGAATAAAAGAAAGCTAGATAAGCTAGATCATCTGCATAGCTGTGGGAAGTAGGGGTGCTGAGCAATGTTCCCTTAAAAAAATGTAGCCATTGAGCAAACTGCAGGTCTGCTGAGCACAAACTTTGAATGTTGTGAAAATTCTGTGCAACTTCCAGCATGCATTTGCTGTGAACACTGATGCTGTACCCACTTTATAACAGCGGCCAAGTAGGCTACTGTGGCTATTTGATCATAATGTAGGCTTACCAGAGTGGCCTACCATCAGAACTAATGGAGAAAAACACGTCCCATAACATTTTAACATGTAAATAACTGTTATAATATTCAGCCTACAGTAGCAGTGTTGTAGCAATGTAGGCCTACATTCAGTGGTGTAAAGTACTAAAGTAAAACTACTTTAAAGTACTACTTAATTTGTTTTATGTACATTACTTTACTATTTATATTTTTGACTACTTTTACTTCTACTTCACTACATTTCTTATGAAAATATTATACTTTGTACTCCATACATTTTCCCTGGACACCCAACAGTACTCGTTATATTTTGAATGCTAAGCAGGAAAATGGTCCTATTCACGCACTTATCAACAGAACATCCCTGGTCATCCCTACTGCCTCTGATCTGGCAGGCTCACTAAACACACATGCTTCGTTTGTAAATTATGTCTGAATGTTGGAGTGTGCCTCTGGCTATCCATAAATGAAAAAAACAAGACAATATTGCCGTCTGGTTTGCTTAATATAAGGAATTTGAAATTATTTATACTTTTACTTTTGATACTTAAGTATATTTTAGTAATTAGATTTACTTTTGATACTTATGTATTACTAGGCTTCATTAGAGTTTACCAGCCTCAGAAATTGCAGCCCATATAAATACTTCACAGAGTTCAAGTAACAGACACATCTCAACATCAACTGGCCTTCATGGTCGAATTGCTGCAAAGAAACCACTACTAAAGGACACCAATAATAAGAAGAGACTTGCTTGGGCCAAGAAACACGAGCAATGGACATTAGACCAATTGAAATCTGTCCTTTTATCTGAGTCCAAATTTGAGATTTTTGGTTCCAACCTCCGTGTCTTTGTGAGACGTGAACAGATGATCTCTGCATGTGTGGTTTCCACCGTGAAGTATGGAGGAGGTGTGATGGTGTCGGGGTGCTTTGCTGCTGACAATATCAGTGATTTACTTAGAATTCAAGGCACACTTAACCAGCATGGCTGCAGCGATATGCCATCCCATCTGGTTTGCGCTTAGTGGGACTATCATTTGTTTTTTTAACAAGACAATGACCCAACACACCTCCAGGCTGTGAAAGGGCTATTTGACCAAGAAGGAGAGTGATGGAGTGCTGAACCAGATGACCTGGCCTCCACAATCACCCGACCTCAACCCAATTGAGATGGTTTGGGATGACTTGGACCGCAGAGTGAAGGAAAAGCAGCCAACAAGTGCTCAGCATTTGTGGGAACTCCTTCAAGACTGTTGGAAAATCATTCCAGGTGAAGCTGGTTGAGAGAATGCCAAGAGTGTGCATAGCTGTCATCAAGGCAAAGGGTGGCTACTTTGAAGAATCTAAAATCTAAAATATATTTTGATTTAACACTTCTTTGGTTACTACGTGATTCCATATGTGTTATTTCATAGTTTTTCTGTCTTCACTATTATTCTACAATGTAGAAAATAGTCAATTAAAGGAAAACCCTGGAATGAGTAGGTGTATCCAAACATTTGACTGGTACTGTACGAAGTAAAATTTCATTCATAGACTTGGTTGTAGCAACCTCATGGGAAAAGAAAAAATTAGAGTATCATGTAGTCAATGTTACATTGAACTGGGTGAACAGAATATGATCGACAGTCCTCCAATATGTTGTAACAGAAATAAGGCCATGCTCATGAAGAAAAAATATTTGTCCTCCCTCATCTTAAACAGCACTGACTGCCACTGGAGGCCATGTTTCTAGATAGTATCAAATGGTTTTGAAAGGGAAAGTTGCACATTCCTGATTAATAACTATGAACCTGATGGTACTCCCAACCGAGAGGTCACAAGTTCAAATCCCTAAAGAATTCATGTGTACTCTATGACAAGTGTCCTTGAGCACGGCTAGTTTTACGTTGATGTTTGAGTGTACTTACTCTTGCTCACAGATAAAACTGAAGAAATGCCAAATTTACATTACTAAGAATTGCAAAACACTCATTTAAAATACATAACACATAATACAGGACAATTACAGGACATTTTTCACGAAGGACATTGAAATGTTAGAGTGTGATTGCTAAAACGAGAATTTTAGGGGAGAAACATTTAAGAACTAGAGCTCTGACAGCAGTGGGTAGAGTGGCGTTTCTAAAGTGGTTCCTATGGGCAGTTATACAGGACAGTTCATAGCTGTTTCTCAGGAGCCTGGTGGTGCAATTACTGTACTTCAGGTCATTCAGTGGGTGGTCAAGAGTCTACATGTTCTTCACCAGGTGCACTGCAGCCTGCTCTCGCCTGCTCTGCAGTGATGGGAGCTGTGGTTGGACTGCTCCACCTCTGGAGATGATCCTCAAGGCCCTCCTTTGCACCCTGTCTATTTGGGCCTGCTGTTTTTTACTGCATCCAACTAACAGCACTCCACCATATTCCACACAAGGCCTGACCAGTGTAGTGTATACTGTGACCAGAACTTCAGTGGGTAGGTCATTTCTGGCAAGAACAGTCAAAACGTTCAGGCGCTTTGAGGCCTTCCTCACTGACTGCTCCGCATGTGTCACCACTGAGATTAGAGTCTAGATTAAAACCAACATACTAGGGCTTCCTGAGTGGCACAGTGGTCTAAGGCACTATATCGCAGTGCTTGAGGTGTCACTACACACCAGGATTTGATCCCTGGATGTGTCACAGCTGGCTGTGACCAGGAGACCCATGAGGCAGTACACAATTGGCCCAGCATCGTCTGGGTTAGGGGAGGGTTTGTCCAGCTGGGATTTCCTTGTCCATGTGCTCTATTGACCCCTTGTGGTGGGCTGGGTGCTTACAAGCTGACAGTGGTCACCAGCTGGACGGTGTTTCCTCTGACACATTGGTGTGGCTGGTTTAAGTGAGCAGTGTGGCTTGGCAGGATTGTGTTTCAGAGCATGCATGCCTCTCCTGTAGGGGAGTTACAGTGATGGGACAAGACTGCAACTACCAATTGGATGTCATGAAATTAGGGGTAAAACATATGCTTGGTTGTTGTTACCACTGGTACTTCCTGTCCTCCTAGGATGGGTGGTGATAATTGGACAGTTATTTTCTTGATTCTGGGCAGCTTTAAGCAAAGTGCAGAAATGCAATCTTGCCAATAAGTTTGTGGCGATATTGCTATCACACTACCAGATCAGGTGGTGTAGCTGCACTGTAGCAGGAAATTTCAGGTTGCTAGCGACCAAGAGGTTATGAGTTCAAACCCCATGTAAGGCTCAGTGTCCCAGTTTGGTCATAGTACAAAATAAATGTAAACAAATGTTTGTTTTTTTCCACTAATTGAAATCAGAATACAGCAACATACTGTAAGTTTACAGAAAAAAACACCTTCAAGTTGATTGTATATGTTTATTTTTACTGCAACGTTAGGCAAAGTATAGAAATTTATTATTTCCTATCGCCATTATGTCCACAGACCTGGTGGTGCAGCAGGAACTTCAGGTAGCCAGGAATAAAAAAGGGTGTGAGTTCAAATCCCAAGTGAGGTTAAGTCTCAAGAAATCAGCATGTTGCCCATTAACTTTGATTCGATTTAGCTGTTCAAATACAGTAACTGGTTGTAGATTCTATGATTCTATGTTGTTAGGAGTTGTTGGGGTTGAGGAGAGAAGGACAGGAGTGAAGTTTTTAGTGGTGTTGGACTTCTGCCAAGAGCAAACTCTTGCCTGTCAAACAACTTCAGGAGACATGGACTTGCCTGTAAATAGATATCCTCAAGAACAGTCAAGCACGCTCATGCCCGCACATACATGCACACACCCACGCAGTACATACATACACACATAATTATACGTGCACATTTCCACGTACACACACAAACTCAAGGTTACAACTGACACAATGCCTACACAGGCTAATGGCCACACACCCCCGCAGTACATATACACACACATAGCATAACACGTGCACATTTACTAGGCTTGGGCAGTATACCATACATACTAGTGGCGGTCAGTGGCGGGGGAGGATGTTTTTTGTTTTTTTCATGAGCATGGCCTTATTTATGTTACAGGATATTGGATGACAGACATTCATATTCCATTCACCCAGCTCAATGTAACATTGATAGTTTTGGGCTACCACATGATCCTCGAATTTCCCCTGTACCCATTATGAGGTTGCTACAACCTAGCCTATGAATGAAAGTTTACAATGAAGAGAATTTTGAGTAATCAAGGTGACCGGACAGTGACACATTCAATACCGCCTTGCATACTCTTGCCTGCATCTATCTGATTTATGGAGTAATCATTCACCATACAGTTGCAAATGTGAATTTCTATTGGACAAATTCAGGTATTTTATCCCTGTTTCTTTCCGTCTGCTTCCATTTAAGCAATGTTTTTCAACAGAATCGGCCGAACGAATACATCCCTGATCACAAGCAAACACAGTTCACTTTCATAGCAGCCAAATAAAAACAGCATGATCATTTTGCTCGTTGTATATATAATTCCTTCTCGCAACTAACTGCGTGCTCCTCTCACATTTTCCCTTTACTTGTGGACTTCAGTGCACAACACATCAGCTGTCTGTGACTAGGCGAAAAAACATTTCAGAGCCAAACCTTCATACTATATCATGATCGCTATAACCACTATACACAGCCTACACCATTGTCATGACATAGATAAATACAGCTAGCAAGCTAGATATGTTGACTATCTACCTATCTAGCTAGCTGTAGCTATCTACCTAGCTAGATGTATCTATCTACCTAGCTATCTAGCTAGCTGTATCTATTGACCTAGCTGTCTAGCTAGCTGTATCTATCGACCTAGCTGTCTAGCTAGCTGTATCTATTGACCTAGCTGTCTAGCTAGCTGTATCTATCTAGCTGTATCTATCTAGCCAGATGTATCTATCAAACTATCTAGCTATCTGTATCTAGCTAGCTCTAGCTATCTGTATCTTTCTAGCTGTATATATCTAGCTCTAGTTAGCTGTATCGATCTAACTCTAGCTAGGTCTGTCTGTCTGTCTCTCTCTCTCTTTGGAAGTAATTAATTTGTTCAAAACTTAATGTCTTTCTCTCTCTTTGAGTCAACTACTCACCACATTGTATGCACTGCAGTGCTAGCTAGCTGTAGCTTATGCTTTCAGTACTAGAATCGTTCTGATATATTGATTGGGTGGACAACATGTCAGTGCATGCTGTAAGAGCTCTGATAACTTCCGGAGGATGTCCTCCAACCTGTCATAATTACTGTGTAAGTCTATTGAAGGGGGTGAGAACCATGAGCCTCCTAGATTTTGTATTGAAGTCAATGTACCAAGAGGAGGACAGAAGCTTGCTGTTCTTCGGCTACACCATGGTGCTACCCTACAGAATACTGCTTAGGCTACTGTAGACCATCTTTGCAAAACAGTGTGTTTTAATCAATTATTTGGTGATGTGAATATATTTAGAATAGTTTTACCTAAAAAGGATGGTCCTCCCCATACTCCTCTGAGGAGCCTCCACTGGTATATACCGTAGCTATATTTGTATCTATTTTGTATTATTTTATTTTTTCACCTTTATTTAACCAGGTAGGCAAGTTGAGAACAAGTTCTCATTTACAATTGCGACCTGGCCAAGATAAAGCAAAGCAATTTAACACATACAACAACAAAGAGTTACACATGGAGTAAAACAAACATGCAGTCAATAATACAGTAGAAAAATAAGTCTATATACGATGTGAGCAAATGAGGTGAGATAAGGGAGGTAATGGCAATAAAAAGGCCATGGTGGCGAAGTAAATACAATATAGCAAGTAAAACACTGCAATGGTAGATTTGCAGTGGAAGAATGCATAGTAGAAATAAAAATAATAAGGTGCAAAGGAGCAAAATAAATAAATATGTTTGATGTGAGTCTGGAAGGAGAGTTTACAGTCTAACCAGACACCTAGGTATTTGTAGTTGTCCACATATTCTATGTCCGAACCGTCCAGAGTAGTGATGCTGGACGGGTGGGCAGGTGCAGGCAGCGATCGGTTGAAGAGCATGCATATGGTTTTACTTGTATTTAAGAGCAGTTGGAGGCCACGGAAGGAGATTTGTATGGCATTGAAGCTCGTCTGGAGGGTTGTTAACACAGTGTCCAAAGAAGGGCCAGAGGTATACAGAATGGTGTCGTCTGCGTAGAGGTGGATCAGAGACTCACCAGCAGCAAGAGCGACATCATTGATGTATACAGAGAAGAGAGTCAGCCCAAGAATTGAACCCTGTGGCACCTCCATAGAGACTGCCAGAGGCCCGGACAACAGGCCCTCTGATTTGACACACTGAACTCTATCAGAGAAGTAGTTGGTGAACCAGGCGAGGCAATCATTTGAGAAACCAAGGCTATCGAGTCTGCCGATGAGGATGTGGTGATTGACAGAGTCGAAAGCCTTGGCCAGGTCAATGAATACGGCTGCACAGTATTGTTTCTTATCGATGGAGGTTAAGATATCGTTTAGGACCTTGAGTGTGGCTGAGGTGCACCCATGACCAGCTCGGAAACCAGATTGCATAGAGGAGAAGGTGCGGTGGGATTCGAAATGGTCGGTAATCTGTTTGTTGACTTGGCTTTCGAAGACCTTAGAAAGGCAGGGTGGGATAGATATAGGTCTGTAGCAGTTTGGGTCAAGAGTGTCCCCCCCTTTGAAGAGGGGGATGACTTTGATTTTTAAGTAAATACCTGCAGTCAACATGTGCAAAATGTTAGGAGAAAAAGCAGCTTTCCACCGGTCTAATGTCCATTGCTCAGGTGTCTTGTCCCAAGCTAGTCTCTTCTTCTTATTGGTGTCCTTTAGTAGTGGTTTCTTTGTAATTCGACTATGAAGGCCTGATTCACGCAGTCTCCTCTGAACAGCTGATGTTGAGATGTGTCTGTTACTTGAACTCTGTGAAGCATTTATTTGGGCTGCAATCTGTGGTTCAGTTATTCTGTCCTCTGCAGCAGCGGTAACTCTGGGTCTTCATTTCCTTTGGCGGTCCTCATGAGAGCCAGTTTCATCATAGTGCTTGATTGTTTTTGCAACTGCACTTGAAGAAACTTTCAAAGTTCTTGAAATGTTTCGTAATGACTGACCTTCATGTCTTGAAGTAATGATGGACTGTTGTTTCTCTTTGCTTATTTGAGCTGTTCTTGCCATAATATGGACTTGGTCTTTTACCAAATCTTCTGTATACCAACACCACCTTGTCACAACACAACTGATTGGCTCAAATGCATTCCGAAGGAAAGAATTTCCACAAATGGACTTAACAAGGCACACCTGTTAATTGAAATGCATTCCAAATGACTACCTCATGAAGCTGGTTGAGAGAATGCCAAGAGTGTGCAAAGCTGTCATCAAGGCAAAGGGTGGGTACTTTGGAGAATCTACATTTTTTGGTTACTACATGATTCCATATGTGTTATTTCATAGTTGTGATGTCTTCACTATTATTCTACAATGTAGAAAATAGTTAAAATAAAGAAATTCTGGAATGAGTAGGTGTGTCCAAACTTTTGACTGGTACTGTAGAAAGTTGGAAAAATAGTCAAGAAGCATAGGCTGAGGATGCCTGCTGAACTGTAAATGCTTATCGCTTGGGCTTATGGCATCCCTTAGCTGTCTAGCCTATTTGATTAACTTGACAGACCTTTTCAGGACTCCTTGAACTAAGACAAGAAATAATCAACTATTCTTGGGATAGGCAGATTCGATTGAGTATTAGTTTAAGGGCAGAGTGGGAATGTAGTTTGACAATACCACCTCTTCATTAATGGAAGGGTAATGGGAAACAGTCCTCCCACATACTAAAGAAGACACACACACTCACTCTTCACCCTCTACAGATAGATTTGTCACACCAGGCCCCCACCGCCCTCCAAACTGGTGCAGGCGTGGGCGTGGGGCATACTGATCAAAGCGGACATTAAGCTTCTCACTGCTTCTAAAGAACCCCTCTACTACTCCAGACACAACCTCTTAAGGCTTGCACACATCACACCGAATGTGGATCTAGTGTTTGTCTGCTGATTGTTCATCACGCTATGGTTTATGGACCACCCGCTGTAGACTTCTGATTGCAGACGTTTTTCACACGATTCTACATGTAAAATTGGTGCAAACTTACTTGGTTTGCAAATTACGTTCAGAGATGCTAATTACTCTCTATTTTTACCCATCTACCAATAGGTGCCCTTCTTTGTGTGGTATTGGAAAACCTCCCTTGTCTTTGTGATTGAATCTGTGTTTGAAATTCACTGCTCGTCTGAGGGACCTTACAAATAATTGTATATGTGGGGTACAGAGTTGAGGTAGTCATTCAAAAATCAAGTTAAACACTGTTATTGCACACGGTGTGAGTCTATGCAGCTAATGTGACTTGTTAAGCAAAAAACAATCCTGAACTTATTTAGGCTTGCCATAACAAAGCGGTTGAATACTTATTGACTGAAGACATTTCAGATTTTCTTTTTTAAATGAATTTGTAAACATTTCAAAAGACATAATTCAACTTTGACATTATGGGCTATTGTATATGGGCCAGTGACCCAAACTATTCAAATTTTTTTTTTAATAAATGGGGCAGCAGGTAGCCTAATGGTTAGAGCGTTGGGCCATGGTCTAAGAACACACCAATAGCACATTTTCTTCTCCTCTTGCTTCGGCTATGCAGTGCACATTGCAAAAGTGATTGCTTTCCTCGTTATGAAATTATGAACTTTACCCTATATATAAAAAATTACCATATACAGTGCCTTCAGAAAGTATTCACACCCCTTGACTCTTTCCACATATTGTTGTGTTATAGCCTGAATTTAAAATAGATTAAATTGAGATTGTGTCACTGGCCTACACACAATACCTTATAATGTCAAAGGGAAATTGTGTTTTTAGACATTTCTACAAATTAATTGAAGATTAAAAGCTGAAATGTCTTGAGTAAATAAGTATTAAACCCTTTTGTTATGGCAAGCCTAAATAAGTTCAGGAGTGAAAATGTGTTTAACAAGTCACATAATAAGTTGCATGGACTCTGTGTGCAATAATAGTGTTTAACATGATTTATTAATGACTACAGTACCTCATCTTTATACGCCACACACATCTGTAAGGTCTCTCAGTCGAGCAGTGAATTTCAATCACAGATTCAACCACAAAGACCAGGAAGGTTTTCCAAAGCCTCTCAATGCCAATTCGTAGATGGGTAAAAATGTAAAAAAGCAGACATTGAATCTCCCTTTGAGCATTTTAAAGTTATTAATTCAACTTTGGATGGTGTATCAATACACCCAGTCACTACAAAGATACTGTAACGACTCTCGTGGGTTGAAGAAGGAGACCAAGGTGCAGCGTTGTAGGCGTTCATGATTTTTAATAAACTGAACACCTCAACAAAATAACAAAGAAAAAACAAAAGCGCACAGTTCTGTCAGGCAACAAAACAGCTAAACAGAAAATAACTATTATATATGATCCCCAATTAGAGATAACGATAGACAGCTGCCTCTGATTGGGAACCACACTAGGCAAAAACAACAAAGAAATAGAAACATAGATTATCCCACCCAAGTCACACCCTGACCTAACCAAACATAGAGAATAAATAAGTATCTCTAAGGTCAGGGCGTGACAGATACAGGCGTCATTCCTAACTCAGTTGCCAGAGAGGGAGGAAACTGTTCAGGGATTTCATCATGAGGCCAATGGTGACTTTAAAACAGCTACAGAGTTTAATGGCTGTGATAGAAGAAAACTGAGGATGGATCAACAACATTGTAGTTACACCACAATACTAACCTAAATGACGGCGTGAAAATAAGGAAGCCTGTACAGAATAAAACTATTCCAAAACATGGATCCTGTTTGCAATAAGGCACCTAAGTAAAACTACAAGAAATGTGGCAAAGAAATTAACTTAATGTTCTGAATGCAAAGCATTATGTTTGGGGCAAATCCAACACAAAACATCACTGAGTACCACTCTTCATATTTTTAAGCATGGTGGTGACTGCATCATGTTATGGGTATGCTTGTCATCAGCAAGGACTATGGAGTTTTTTAAGATAAAAATAAATGGAATAGCGCTAAGCACAGGCAAAATCCGAGAGGAAAACCTGTTTTAGTCTGCTTTCCAACAGACACTGGGAGACAAATTCACCTTTCCGCAGAATAATAATTTAAAACACAAGGCCAAATATACACTGGCGTTGCTTACCAAGACAACAAGCAATCGTTTCACTGTAACATGTGTACATGTCCAATCCACTTTTATTTGATTTGAGATAGAGGAACATCAGCACAATGAGACTGCAAATAGGCCTGCTTCTTCACTAGGAGAAATGGTACAGTACAATCTCAGAGCAAACTGATCCGTTTTGAGACCATAGTGAATTCAGAAATAATCTTTTGGGGGTGGAGAGGGGTGGGTAACTAAGAATGTTTACTTAGAGACTGAGGGGAGGAGGAGGAGGAAGAGAAAGGGGGGATGAGTGTCTGAAAAACAAACAGTGGTATTAGCATAACTTGGGGAGGCAGGCAGCAGCAAGCCAGGCAGCATATGTGACAGTAAGCCCTCAGCCCAGCGTGGGCGTGCCTGTCAGGAAAAGCCGCCGCCGTCGCCTCAGCATCCTAGAGAAATGAAAAAGCCGCCACGTGCTGCCTGCTGTGTGCGTCCGCCCACCACAAAAATCCCCCTTCCATTTTCAAAGGGCGCAGAAACAGCAACAAAAATGACATTTTCATCTGGCCTGCTTTTAAGTTTTTTTTGTTGCTTTTTTTTTTGTTGCATTTTCCCTCTTTCCTTGTCTGTCTGTGCCCATCCTTGAGTATGTGGGAGGTGGGAGGTGGAGATACTTTCCATCTCCAGCAGCTTATATTTCAGTGTTGTGAACCATGGTAGGCTACTTAGGTGCTTTTAGCAATATGGGTGTATTTAAATACACCAGCGTTGCTTTCAATTGTATTGGGTTGCACAAAAACAGCCCGTGGGAAGCCAGACAATAAATACAATTCCGTTTCAATTTAATGTGCTGGTGAGCTGGGCGGTTGGTCATCATGACAGAGGAAATTTGAAGACATTTCTAAAGGATTATATTATTATACAAACTTTCCAAATGTGGGTCTATTGTAGACCCACTTCCTCTTTACTTACCTCATGTCAAAATGAAAGTCCTGCACGTGCTCCATATGTGGACCACAAATGAATAACCTGTGGAGGACTTTTATTTTGACGTGACATATACTAAGAGGAAGTGGGTCTACAACAGACCTACGTTTGGAAAGTCTGTTTAATAGTACAATCCTTTAGATATTCTGTCTCAAATTCCCCATCATAACGACCAACCTTCTGTCCCCAAAATATAATAAGAAATATTATAATTTTTTATTGTTAGACATAAAAGACTGTAAAAACACTAGAATATGAGCTCCAAGTGATTTTAATTTAAGAAATTTGTTCCCAAGTATTCTCACACATAGAAAATTAGTGTCATTCATACAAAAAATGGGGACTCTAACATGGTACAGTGCAGTCAGTGCAGTGCGGAAGCCTATTAATTGCAATTTTACTGAATTCTACACCTTTGTTGTTGGTTCAAAGGATTTATAGGAAGTATTGTTTTAATGCAACAATTAAACACTTACTGTAGGTTGAGGTTGATTCAGGTCCACACCACAGCACAGCCGCTGATGAACGTGGCATCCAAGCCTTGATTGGATGCCGGACCCCTACAAATCAGCCGAGCTAGACAATCTGGACCCTCTCTTTCTAAAATTATCCGCAGAAATTGTTGCAACCGCCATTAATAGCCTGATCAACCTCTCTTTTGTATCGTCTGAGAGCCCAAGGATTGGAAAGCTGCTGCAGTCATCTGGCTCTTCAAAGGAGGAGACACTCTAGACCCAAACTGCCACAGACCTATATCTATCCTGCCCTGCCTTTCTAAAGTCTTCAAAAGCCTAGTTAACAAACAGATCACCGACCATTTTGAATCCCACCGTACCTTCTCCGCTATGCAATCTGGTTTCCGAGTTTGTCATGGGTGCACCTCAGCCACGCTCAAGATCCTAAACGATATCATAACCGCCATCAATAAGAGACAATACTGTGCAGCTGTATTCATCGACCAGGCCAAGGCTTTCGACGCTGTCAATCACCACATTATTTTATTTATTTTAATTTTACCCGTTTTTCATGGTATCCAATTGTTTTACTAGCTACTATCTTGTCTCATCACTACAACTCCCGTACGGGCTCGGGAGAGACACCAGCCGCACCAATGTGTTGGAGGTAACACCGTGCACCTGGCAACTTTGGTTAGCGCGCACTGCGCACGGCCCGCCACAGGAGTCGCTGGTGCACTATGAGACAAGGATATCCCTACCGGCCAAGCCCTCCCTAACCCGGACGACGCTAGGCCAATTGTGTGTCGCCCCACGGACCTCCCGGTCGCGGCCGGTTACGACAGAGCCTGGGCGCGAACCCAGGGTCTCTGGTGGCACAGCTGGCGCTGCAGTACAGCGCCCTTAACCACCCGGGAGGCCTCAATCACCACATTCTTATTGGCAGACTCAACAGCCTTGGTTTCTCAAATGACTGCCTCGCCTGGTTCACCTACTTCTCAGACAGAGTTCAGTGTGTCAAATCGGAGGGCCTGTTGTCCGGAACTCTGGCAGTCTCTACGGGGGTGCCACAGGATTCAATTCTCGGACCGACTCTTTTCTATGTATACATCAATGATGGCGCTCTTGCTGCTGGTGAGTCTCTGATCCACCTCTATGCAGACGACACCATTTAGTATACTTCTGGCCCTTCTTTGGACACTGTGTTAACTAACCTCCAGACAAGCTTCAATGCCATACAACTCTGCTTCCATGGCCTCCAACTGCTCTTAAATGCAAGTAAAACTAAATGCATGCTCTTCAACCGATCGCTGACCACACCTGCCCACCCGTCCAGCAATCCTACTCTGGACGGTTCTGACTTAGAATATACCTAGGTGTCTGGGTAGACTGTAAACTCTCCTTCCAGACTCACATTAAGCATCTCCAATCCAAAATTAAATCTAGAATTGGCTTCCTATTTCACAACAAAGCATCCTTCACTCATGCTGCCATACATACCCTCGTAAAACTGACTATCCTACCGTTCCTTAACTTCGGTGATGTCATTTACAAAATAGCCTCCAACACTCTACTCGGTAAATTGGATGCAGTCTATCACAGTGCCATCTGTTTTGTCACCAAAGCCCCATATACTACCCACCACTGCGACCTGTATGCTCTTGTTGTCTGGCCCACGCTTCATACTCGACACCAAACCCACTGGCTCCAGGTCATCTATAAGTATTTGCTAGGTAAAGCCCAGCCTTATCCTAGCTCACTGGTCACCATAGCAGCACCCACCCGTAACATGCGCTCCAGCAGGTATATCTCACTGGTCACCCCCAAAGCCAATTCCTCCTTTGTCCGCCTTTTCTTCAAGTTCTCTGCTGCCAATGACTGGAAGAAACTTCAAAAATCACTGAAGCTGGAGACTCATATCTCCCTCACTAACTTTAAGCACCAGCTGTCAGAGCAGCTCACAGATCACTGCACCTGTACATAGCCCATCTGTAAATAGCCCATCCAACTACCTCATCCCCCATACTGTTATTTATTTTTCTCTTTTGCACACCAGTATCTCCACCTGCACACTCATTTTCTGCACATCTATCACTCCAGTGTTTAATTGCTATATTGTAATTATTTCGCCAATATGGCCTATTTATTGCCTCACCTCCCTCATCCTACCTAATTTCCACACACTGTATATATTCTTTTTTCTATTGTATTATTGACTGCATGTTTGTTTATTCCATGTGTAACTCTGTGTGTTGTTTGTGTCGCACTGCTTTGCTTTATCTTGACCAGGTCGCAGTTGTAAATGAGAACTTGTTCTCAACTAGCCTCTAAAATAAAAATTAAAATAATGTATTTCACATCTTCCTTAAGGATCCACGAGGGGGAACCACAGGGGGCACCCAAAGGTAGTCAGAGTCAGAAATCATCAAACTATCCTAGGCAATGGTGTTATTATTGATTAAATAATAACTTGATTATTTCTTGCAACACGTATTATTTAGCCAGAAATTGCCTAAACACGCTCATTCTTGTCATGCTTTCAATTTCAATGCAGATGCTGATCAAGGCTAAAGCAATCAATCACGGTTGCGTGAACTACAACTGAAAATACGTGATGCAAGCTCTAGCTGTTAAATGATTGTAAAACAACATCAAAGCGTATAAATATATATTCAAATAACATACATGTAGATTGTTTGTTCACCAGAGAAAAACTTGATATGTTTATCAGTATCGTTTACTTTGGTCTAATTCGTAACCACCGAATTTGAAAGTACAGTGAACAACAATAGCTTGCTTGCTAACAACAACTAGGAATTATGAATCCTTGCTCCGATATATCAATTTTATCCATTTTAGCTGTACTGGTAAATGTCGTATGTGTACAAGTTGAAGGAAGCCTTGGCTTTTCAGACGCAGGTGAATGTTGTAGCTAAGTAATGACTGTAACGTTAGCTAGCCTATCTTGCTAACGACAGTATTTTTTTCCCCTTATCCACTATTGTTGTTAGGTAACGTAGCTAGCTAGTTGGCTATTTAGCTAACTAGTTGGTTTATTGTGTGTAACATCCATATTACTGTATGATTGGTCTGTCAATTAATTCAGAGCAACGTTTGCTAGTAGTAACGTTAGCTAACTACATAAGTTAGCTAAATTAGCCATTAACATTAGCTAGTCCACGAAGAGCAATAATCTTGTGAATTTACTTAGCTAGCTACTAGCCATTTTAGCTAGTTAACGTACTAGCCATTAGTAAAGTAACTAGCTTACTAATTTCACATTAAATATAGCTACTATGTCTGATTAACACGTTATTGTTGTATTCTTCCAGACTGCACATATCTTAAAGAAAATCAAAACACCACTCATTTTGGAACAAGATGTTTCTGTTACAATTCTGGCACAGTGATCAAATGGAAAGACATCTGGTCCACCTTTCAGGTAAGAAAGCTACACATGTCCTGTAGGTATACCATGGGTGCTTGCTTCACAACAGCTCACGATTAACTGTTGATACTCATGTGTACACCAAACACGAGACACGTTTTGTGTGTGTCTATATGCTCCCATACAATAAATTAGGCAAGTTACTGCAATGACATGATAGTTGTCGTTACTATGTTGTAACAGCAACAAACCAAACATTGCTCATATAAAGCATCTATCTGACTCTTCTTCAAGGTGCGAGTGACAGGTGAAGAAGGGGTCTACATTGTGTACCCCATCGAGGGGACCAGGAACTGCTACGAGCCAGGCCACTTCCTCACGTTGTCTTGGTGCCTGGTCAACCACTATTGGCCTCCCAGCCCCAGTGTGGCCAGGGAGAAGAGCCTGGACATCCCACTGGAACAGGAGGATGTGTGCTTCATGGTGAAGACCCCGAGGGCCAATTCTGAGCACTCTCTACATGTCAGGGGCAAACGTGAGATTATCTTATCTTATTGTTGTTGTTGGTAATTGCAGTCAACCTACCGGTTTGGTCTCAAGTTCAGAATGAGTATTAACAGCCATACTCTTTACTTACAGGGTTAAATAAAATACGATTTGGACTCTTTGCATGTGGCCTCACCCTCTTCTACTTTGCTGGGGCTTTGTGTAGGTAAGGTTTTACCATTCTTACGTTGTGTGTGTGTTAGTTATATTTAGTAGATCTCAATCCTATTGTCCTGGTAAACATGCAGTGTGAGACTTTAAGGTCCAATGCAGACATTTTTATCTCAACATCAAAACATTTCTGGGTAACAATTTAGTACCTTACTGTGATTAAATTAAAATGGTCAAAAAGAAACAAAAATAGCTTCTCAGCTAAAGGCAATTTCTGAAGCAATAATTTTGCTAGGACTGTCTGGGAGTGGTCTGAGAGATGGGCCTAATTGGAGGAGCTTTATGGGAGGGATGTGCAACCTGAAAACATTCTGTTATTAGCAGAGAGGAGGGCAAGCTCTCTTAGTTGTTGGTCTATTAAATTATAACAAAAACCCCACCCAGCCAAACAAGCTGAAATTTCAGGTGGTCTTTTCAAACAGCTCTTACATTAAAAGTGCGTTATAATAATTGTCACAATTTCAGTATTATTCCAACCTCATAGTGTGTAAATATATATAAAACACAGGAAAAATCACATTTTTGAATGCACTGCTCCTTTTAAAATGTGAATATTTCAGTAGCAGAAGAACCATCCAGTAGGCCACATATACAGGGCCTTCGGAAAGTATTTAGACCCCTTGACCGTCCTTCTACATCTGCATTGCTTGCTGTTTGGGGTTTTAGGCTGGGTTTCTGTGTAGAACTTTATGACATCGGCTGATGTAGAAGGGCTTTATAAATGAATTTGATTGATTGATGAGGTCGAATTAATTGTCTGTAGAGCTCAGAGACAGGATTGTGTTGAGGCAAAGATCTGGGGAAGGGTACCAAAAAATGTTTGCAGCATGTGGCCCCCATCATTCTTAAATGGAAGAAGTTTGGAACCACCAAGACTCTTCCTAGAGCTGTCCGTCCGGCCAAACTGAGCAATCGGGGGAGAAAGACCTTGGTCAGGGTGGTGACCAAGAACCCGATGGTCACTCTGACAGAGATCCAGAGTTGCTCTGTGGAGATGGTTGTCCTTCTGGAAGATTCTCCCATATCTGCAGCACTCCCCCAAATCAGGCTTTTATGGTAGAGTGGCCAGGCGGAAGCCACTCCTCACTAAAAGGCACATGACAGCCTGCTTGTAGTCTGCCAAAAGACACTTAAAAACTCTCCGACCATGAGAAACAAGATTCTCTGGTTTGATGAAACCAAGATTGAACACTTTGTTCTAAATGCCAAGCGTCACGTCTGGAGGAAACCTGGCACCATCTCTACGGTGAAGCATGTTGGTGGCAGCATCATGCTGTGGGGATGTTTTTCAGTGGCAGGGACTGGGAGACGAGTTAGGATCGAGGCAAAGATGAACGGAGCAAAGTACAGCGAGATCCTTGATGAAAACCTGCTCCAGAGCACTCAGAACCTCAGACTGGGGGTGAAGGTTCACCTTCTAACAGGACGACGACTCAAAGCACACAGCCAAGACAACGCAAGAGTGTCTTCGGGACAAGTCTCTGAATGTCCTTGAGTGGCCCAGCCAGAGCCCAGACTTGAACCCGATTAAACATTTCTGGAGACCTGAAAATAGCTGTGCAGCAACGTACCCCATCCAACCTGACAGAGCTTGAGAGGATCTGCAAGAAGAATGGGAGAAACTCCCCAAATACAGGTGTGCCAAGCTTGTAGCGTCATACCCAAGAAGACTCAATGCTGTAATCGCTGCCAAAGGTGGTTCAACAAAGTACTGAGTAAAGGGTCAGAATACTTATGTAAATGTGATATTTATGTTTTCTAAAAATCTGTTTTTGCTCTGTCATTATGTGGTATGGTGTGTAGATTGATGAGGATTTATTTTTGTTTTATACATTTTAGAATAAGGCTGTAACGTAACAAAATGTGGAAAAAGTTCAGGGGTCTGAATACTTTCCGAAGGCACTGTAGTTCTACAACTGAATTGACCCTGTGATTGAGCTATTCTAGGTTGAATAGTGGTACTACAGAAAACAATAATGTATATTTTTATTTTTTGGCAGGAGTTCTTTGTTTTTTTATTCCTCAGGAATCTCAGTGGGAGTTCTCTCCATTGTTGTCTTTCTGTTGTTGATCCTGAAAAACGCTATACCGGTAAGAATCACCTTTAGGCTCAAGCTGTTACTGCTTTAGGCTAATTACAAAAGACGTCCCACATTTCAATTTGACAAGCTTTGCTAATCAGTACGGTCAATGCACTCTACTTAATTTTCTTGCTTTGTTTTACCATAGCCCTTTACACGTGCATGCAGTGGCTGTACAGTAACATTCTATACATGACGTCAGAGCTCAGGGTCTCCACTTAACAGCTCTGTATGGGTTTTGACAGAAGTTGCTCCATCCCTCCTGCTAATTTGGCAACTTTTGTGGGTGGGGCTAGGTCTACATAAGGGAGCAATTTTTTTTTTTTTTTACTAAAGATCTGACGAAGGCCATGAGGCCAATACGTAAGCTTATTAAATATCAGTGATACTACCAAGAGCAGTGTGCGGTTTCCCTTTTCCTTCAATTTGGCAACTTTTGAAAGAAAATGTGTTGTCCTAGTGAAGCAAATGCTGTAAATTACGAGGACTCAATGTATTTTGAAAGATGTTAATGATTATAATAAATACTGCTTTGATCTCATGCAAGCAAGCCAAACACTTGTGCACTTCACTTTTCCATATCATTAAACTCATGCAATATACAACCTGAAGAAGGCACAGTGATGCTGAAACATTTTAAACTAATAAATTACTGTGAGCTTGTATATAGCGCGTGCAACTCCATATTTTTTTTTACAGCCTATAGTTTGCTCGCTGTTAGTCAGCACCTCTACCAACTTTCTTTGGGTCTGCACCAGCTCATGCTTTTTATTATTCAAGCAAGCTAAACAACAGTGAGTCCAAATGTGCACTTCACTTTTCCATAAAATGTAACATACTATATAAACGTTTATGATCACTATGTTTGATGTACAGTTACAAGTTAGCATGGTGTTATACCCTGGGTTGTCCTGAACAAAATGAGCCTGTTTCTTGTATTGTGAGAACTTGCCGTGGACCACGCATCTGGGTCAAGTGGGCATAATTTGAAAGTTTTTTATATTGCCAACATGATTAGCTAAATAATAAAATATGACCTAACAGTGTTAGGTTATGCTTGTGGCTTGCTTCTGAAGTTGGTCCTGGTCAGTCCCTGGATGGGAGACCAGGGGCTGCTGGAAGTGGTGTTGGAGGGCCAGTAGGAGGCACTCTTTCTTCTGGTCTAAAAAATATCCCAATGCCCCAGGTCAGTGATTGGGGACACTGCCCTGTGTAGGGTGCCGTCTTTCGGATGGGATGTTAAATGGGTGTCCTGACTCTCTGAGGTCATTAAAGATCCCATGGCACTTCTCGTAAGAGTAGGGGTGTTAACCCCGGTGTCCTGGCTAAATTCCCAATTTGGCCCTCAAACCATCACGGTCACCTAATAATCCCCAGTTTACAATTGTCTCATTCAATCCCCTCCTCTTCCCTGTAACTATTTCCCAGGTCGTTGCTGTAAATGAGAACGTGTTCTCAGTCAACTTACCTGGTAAAATAATGGATAAATAAATGTAAAGGTTTTCACAAGGCAATTCATAGAAGCAGATCGTACTTTTGGTGTGCTTAGAATGGAGTCATGAGTGCTTCTCTGAATTGCCTTATAATTTAGCTAGTCCTGCTCAAGGACACATTGACAGATGTTTCACCTTGTGAGCCAAATCCACTTATGTGTATTAAAGTAGTAAAAATTGTTTCATATTTGGTGCCATATTCATAGCACGTAATGATTACATCAAGCTTGTGACTCTATAAACTTGTTGGATGCATTTTCTGTTTGTTTTGGTTGTGTTTCAGATTATTTTGTGCCCATTATACAGTGATGGAAAAAATTATTTGATCCCCTGCTGATTTTGTACGTTTGCCCACAGACAAAGAAATGATCAGTCTATAATATTAATGGTAGGTTTATTTAAACAGTGAGAGACAGAATAACAAAAAAATCCAGAAAAACGCTTGTCAAAAATGTTATAAAGTGATTTGCATTTTAATGAGGGAAATAAGTATTTGACGCCCCTGAAAAATCCTTGTTGGCAATCAGAGGTCAGACGTTTCTTGTAGTTGGCCACCGGGTTTGCACACATCTCAGGAGGGATTTTGTCCCACTCCTCTTTGCAGATCTTCTCCAAGTCATTAAGGTTTTGAGGCTGACGTTTGGCAACTCGAACCTTCAGCTCCCTCCACAGATTTTCTATGGGATTAAGGTCTGGAGACTGGCTCGGCATCTCCAGGACGTTAATGTGCTTCTTCTTGAGCCACTCCTTTGTTGCCTTGGCCGTGTGTTTTGGGTCATTGTCATGCTGGAATACCCATCCACGTCCCATTTTCAATGCCCTGGCTGAGGGAAGGAGGTTCTCTCCCAAGATTTGACGGTACATGGCCCCGTCCATCGTCCCTTTGATGCGGTGAAGTTGTCCTGTCCCCTTAGTAGAAAAACACCCCAAAGCATAATTCTTCCACCTCCATGTTTGACGGTGGGGATGGTGTTCTTGGGGTCATAGGCAGCATTCCTCCTCCTCCAAACACGGCGAGTTGAGTTGATGCCAAAGAGCTCCATTTTGGTCTCATCTGACCACAACACTTTCACCCAGTTGTCCTCTGAATCATTCAGATGTTCATTGGCAAACTTCAGACGGCATGTATATGTGCTTTCTTGAGCAGGGGGACCTTGCGGGCGCTGCAGGATTTCAGTCCTTCACGGCGTAGTGTGTTACCAATTGTTTTCTTGGTGACTATGGTCCCAGCTGCCTTGAGATCATTGACAATATCCTCCCGTGTAGTTCTGGGATGATTCCTCACCGTTCTCATGATCATTGCAACTCCACGAGGTGAGATCTTGCATGGAGCCCCAGGCCGAGGGAGATTGACAGTTATTTTGTGTTTCATCCATTTGCGAATAATCACAACTGTTGTCACCTTCTCACCAAGCTGCTTGGCGATGGTCTTGTAGCCCATTCCAGCCTTGTGTAGGTCTACAATCTTGTCCCTGACATCCTTGGAGAGCTCTTTGGTCTTGGCCATGGTGCAGAGTTTGGAATCTGATTTATTGATTGCTTCTGTGGACAGGTGTCTTTTATACAGGTAACAAGCTTAGATTAGGAGAACTCCCTTTAAGAGTGTGCTCCTAATCTCAGCTCGTTACCTGTATAAAAGACATCTGGGAGCCAGAAATCTTTCTGATTGAGAGGGGGTCGAATACTTATTTCCCTCATTAAAATGCAAATCACTTTATAAAATTTTTGACATGCGTTTTTCTGGATTTTTTTGTTGTTATTCTGTCCCTCACTGTTCAAATAAACCTACCATTAAAATTATAGACTGATCATTTATTTGTTAGTGGGCAAACGTACAAAATCAGCAGAGGATCAAATACTTTTTCCCTCACTGTAAATTAATGGTAAATAATGTATTGTCATTTTGCATGTACTTTTGTAAATAAGAATATAATATGTTTCTAAATATATTTACATTAATGACACTCTGCACTTCTACCTCATAGTCATTGTATAAGTTCAAGTCCAGAGTACAGATACAAAACATTTGATACTGTCCCAATACTTTTGGAGCTCACTGTATATAAAAGGCCATCGCACTGCCTAAAGACTTGATCCAAATGATTAATCAGGGTGATTGATTGAAATTAGTTTTAGTTTAAAGTGATGGGACCAAACATATACATATTCTTAGCTAGGAGATATGCCCTCCGTAACCGAGGGTTAGCCTACCACCCCAGCCCCCTCAGAACTTGCCCTTTTGGACGAAGCCTCCACCGTGCCTGTAAAAATCAGATGGCCAGACCCCAAACGTGTGACTCTGGTCTGGCTTATCCTAAAGAGAGATGTCTTCTAACTGTAGAATCCAACATTTGGAGAGAGTTATTCAATAGAGAAAGAGTCCTCTGGGTGGCTCAGATGAATTAGGCTTACCTTGTTATATTACCTGCCTGTGTCACCTCCAGAGGGCCATGTTCATCACGCTGTTTGGTGCTGGCTCCGGCCTGTCCTACCTGGGATACCAGACGCTGTTCAACCACTGGGAAGACATCACGACTCTCTACTGGAAACATGCCTTGGGTGAGTTGGTTTAGTTAAGAGATTGTTGCTTAAAATAAGGTCAGTAACTAGGACTTGAACTGTTCAGTTAGCAGTAGGAGGCATTTAGTCTACATTGAAATTCTGTCTTTGCGAGGCCTTGCACATTTGAACCCAGTATGAACACTGTTTACATGAAGGCCCCTGATAAATGATATGCTCTCACTACAGACATGATACCGTAATATATTCATGACTAATGAGGATGGGTCAGCGTCCACTCTGAGTCATTCACTCCCAGGAGTCGGTCATAATAAGAGGGCCAAGTGGATGTGGAGTGGTGAAGTAGCCTACAGTTACCGACTGCCTCTCCACACTCCTCAATGGAGTGGATTTGCTGCCAAATCAATTTGCCCTCTCTCTATGCACACACTGGGTTGAAAATGGTTGAATCCGCAGGCACGTTAGGATTAGGAGTGCGCGGCAATGCTGCTGGAACATTGATTTCTGTGCTTGGAAACAAAAAGGGCTTTGGGTGGATTAGCGTTCAAATGTGTTCTTTTCACCCTTACTGGCATGCCTCAAATCCACTGGGTTCCACTGTTTCACTGTTCCAATTACACAGGGCTTTCAATTGGAGTATTTCATCTAACCGGTTACGTTTTTGTTTCTGTGTCTTTGCTTATGTTGCTTTCTCTATAAAATATTATAAATCAGATAGGAACCAACAGATCTTTCAATTTCTCTCTCCCTCACTTCATCATTTTCTCTATTTCCAGGCTACCTGGTAATAACGGGCCTGATCAGCTGGGCGGTTTGCTACAAGCACGGGCCCATCAGCAGCGAGCGCACCCTGTCCCTACTGACCTGGGGGCTCCAGTGCCTGGCCATGGGCCTCATGTACTACGGAGTGACCTACCCCCAGGCTTCCTACCTACTCCTGGGCATCCTGCTGGTGCTCAAGGCTCTGCCCTATGCCTACAGACTGCTGCTGGGGACATGCAGGTACACAGTCAATTTGTGGTTTGACATTAGATATACTACTAAGGTGGATTTGGGTAATGGAGATGAATAGTATTGGCTTTTTAGCAGATGCTTTCGATCCAAAGTTGTGTGTTTGATTGATGGCTGTCCCTCCCTCTCTCCCCCAGGCTAACAGGGCGTCTACTTACCTCTCTCCTGCGCGTGTTTGGGCGTAGCAGGAAGCCCCAGGTACGCCTCCTCACAGATGAGGAGTACAGAGAGCAGGGGGAGGTGCACACCACAGCCTCCCTTGAGGAGCTCAGGAGGCTCTGCACTACGCCTGGCTTCCCTGCCTGGGAAATGGTCCTCCGACTACGCTCCCCACAACGGTACGGGACAAACACGCAAACTACACCACTCACATCCTAACTAAAGTAGGACACATCTTGTCCTCAGGATCCAAATGAAATCATATTGTAATAGTCACATGCGCCGAATACAACAGGTATTACAACCTTACAGTGAAATGCTTACTTACGAGCCCCTAACCGGCAGTGCAGTTTCAAAAAAATACGGATAAGAATAGCTCCCTGCATTTAAAACATAACAACAGTATGAGACTGACACACAAATATTCTGAACTTTCTGCTCTAAAAGCACCCAGCTGATGAGAGCTTGACTGAACGGAGTGCTGGTGAATGACTCAACTCTGCTAAATTACATTTCTAGGTTTGCAGCCTTTCTGACAGGCGGCGGCCACGTGACCCCGGGGGAGCAGCAGAATCACGGACAGCAGTACGGCCCGGGAGCAGCCAACAACGAGAACATGCTCTTCACCTCTGCCCAGCACAGGGTGCTGGGGTTGGGCGCTGACGAGGACCTCAGCGAAGACGAGATGGACAGCTCCGTCAGGGCTCCGCCTGCACCTAGCCCCCTCCCCCTCTACACACCAACCACCCCCACCACCATGCCCCGTCCGGACAGCTCCGCCCCCTGGCTGCCCCCATCCTATCCCGCTCCTTTCTACCCTCCCACCCCTGCCGCCTTCACCCCGCCTTTAGAGCCCCACGTCATCGAGGACGTTGAGGAGGAGGACATGGAGCTTTTCTAAGATCAGATTTTAAACCTCTGTAGTGGACAGGTTGGTTCCTAATATGGCCAGTTAACACTAGGGGGCAATACCACTCAGGTTGATCTTTGGGGTCGAACATGCTGGCAAAAAATATTTAAGTGATTTATGAACTCAATTGATCAACATCTTCATACAGAATGAATCGACATAAAACACATTAACAGCTAGGAGTATAAATTAAGCTTCATCATATGTACCAAATAGAATCCCACTATAAATCTAGTCCGAGTGATTGTGAATCATAATTCCACCTAAGAGGAGACGGGGGACTTGGTGTGCCTATCCTATCCTGGCTCAGAGATATATGTATATTTTTAAGGGGGGGCCTTGAGTTAATCTGACTTTGGGGTTCCCACTCTACACTGCAAATGAAATCAAAGCAGAATTCTCCATCTCAAATCCAAAACACTGCATCATAATTGCAGGAATCACAAGAATGACTTTGAGCTCATGTTTACAGTTCTCAGGTAAACCAGCAACAATCATGAGTACATTGTTTTTTCCTCCTCCTGTGTGTGGTAAGTGCCTGGGGTTATGAGACCTGCTTCCCTGCTGGGTCACTGTAACAAACTCTCACGTACTCTTCTTAGCTGTGGAATCCAGTCAACTACTATCTACCGCCCCCACCTGGCTGCTTAGGAAACTGCCGCCTTTGACAGCCAGAACAGCTGTAAACATCGAAGGGGGATTTTGATTGGACCAAATCTGGCAAAAGCAATGTTTTTCTCCCACAGGCCAGAAAGAAAAAAAACGTTTATTGTAATTTTATATCAAACATCATTTTTAATGTTTTTGTATTTTGGGAATGATGATTTGGGCCATTATGATCCAAGGATGATTCTTTTTAAGGTTTGTTTCAATTGATTAATAAATAAGCCCATCTTTTTTCCCAGTGACATTGTATTGTGAACTGATGTTTCACCTTAAAGAGATACAAAAAGGCCACAGAGCACTGAGAGTAGTAAAGGCTGCCTGATTTAAAATACATTGGCTTAGGCTACGCAGCAGACGAGCCATGCCATGTAAAATGCTCAGGTCATTACAACGTCTGAACAGTTTTAGATAGTCCTGGAGGACAGCAGTTTGACATACTTGCAATTTCTGTCTAAATAAGACTGTAGTTAAATATTTTATGTTTGTGAAATTTTGGCCAGGCATTAGACATATGCATGTGGAAATACATTCACAGGGGGGGGGGGGATAACTGATGGGAGTTATAGTTAAATAGACATTACAGACCCTGAAAGCCTGGTGGATATCAGATCTGACACGATCACTTCATAAACCTTTTTTAAATAAGTATTTTTCCACGGCATCAGTGGTTGATAGTCAGACTAGACACAGTAAACATTTACATGTAATAGCAGGGCCACATTCTGGAGAGCAACTTGTTCCAGATACAGCCTAGTATGTAGAACAAACATGTCTCTCTGACTTTCTGTCGGTTCCAATCATAACATTTCTATCTGCAAGGTTCCACAACGTTTTCTTATTGAACGTGCACCTAAACTCTATGTAAGCAGCCATTACACACATGGCTATTTAGATTGAGTGTGTCACTTCTGCATGAGTGTGAATCACCAACCTATGACGAGGCTCAGGCACTTGATCAGTTTGAGGGCCATTGAGACAAATAGAACCCTAATTCAATCAAACCTAATATCCAGATTTGCAAGTTTTAAAAAATAACTTACAATTTTTACATCCATTTGAAAGTGCAACAGTAGCTACTTCAAGGCAAGAGCTTTTCCTCAGATCCCTAAAGGCTCTGGTTAAGTCCTCTGCTAAGAGGAAAAATATAACCTCTCATTTTGGCCTGTATTTTTCATCTGTCCAGTCTGTAAAATCATACTCTTCACTCTTTTAATAACTGGTCTTCCGCCAGCACTTGACTCTGTCGGTTGGTGGTGTTGCTTGGAAAACATTTGGGGACAGTTTCTCAAAATGTGCAATGTGTTCCCTCTTTACTGTGTGTGGCCAGTGGGGAGGGGTGGTTGGTCCGCAGGCATAGGGGGATCCTGGTCAGGTAGGGGGGTTTCCCCCTGAGAGGGTTCCGTCTGTGGGGACCTGCTGGGGGGGTCTTGAGATGAGGACTGGGAGGTTTCCTCTGTTGGTTCATCTATGCTGATCTCATTGATCTCCTACCAAACAGAGCAAAGGTAAAGTGTTGCATCATAGTTATTTGTAATACTGTAAGTATAGTACTTGGCACAGATATGCAAAAATACCCTCATAAAATACAGTTCTAAAGGCAGGTATTATATTCTCACCTTTCTTCAAAATGGGACACAACATAAAAAAGACAATTCTCAGGAGAACATTATTCAACATGGAACCTTGGCTGGTACGTGCACAAATCCCTAGATAAACCACCTGTGTTCCACATAAAACTACCTACTGTTTCATTCTCTGCCCAGTGACATGCACCTTTGGGCCCAGCCTCAAATCACAGCCTGAACCTAGAAGTCTATGCCTAAACCCCACGAGCTGCCACCCTGTCTACCTACCTCGAGCGGCTGATGGTTGTTGGCAGGGCTGCTCCTGGCCAGGACAGCGATCTCTCTGATCTGGTGCAGGGCGAAGGCCAGGGAGACCCAGGGCGAGGCGGACACCACCCAGGCGGGCTTGCTCATGTCCTCCTGCTCCTCCTGGTGCTTGGTCTTCCTTGGTGGTGGCGTTGTTGCGGCGACGTTATCTGATTGGATAACGTCGATGGTTGCTATGGGAACAGGACTGGAGGGGACGGGAATGTTCTCCGCCAGCATTTTGGTATCTGGAAAACAACGTAAGCAACATTTTTCATAACGATTAAAAATGCTTATTCTGCTAAGATGTCTGGCCTAACGACTACCGCTATTATTGACATCCTAAACATGATTCATTCAGCATTCTAATGTCTGAATATCTCAGTTGCTGATAGAAAAACTGGATTTAAAGTTAGTGGTAGTACATGTTATGCTTGCCACATTGGGAGCCAGTCACTTCTCCATTAAGGGGGATAATAGGTGCAGCAAATGCTGTTTTTCTGCCCATGCAGAGGCACAGCCTGAAGCAGACAGGGTAGGATAGGATCAACTTTATTAACACATACTTTTCTCCCCACTCTGCACAGCCAGCCATTGGATGAGAGCGAAGAGGAGGAGGATGACGAGGGAGGCGATTCCTATCCCTCTGAAGGTGTGGGCTGCTCCTAAACCATAACCCAAATAGACAAAGGTGTTCACAGTATTTCTTAATTCCAAATCAACCCCTAGCCCTTACTCCCTAGGCCAGGGGTATTCAACTCTTACCCTATGAGGTCTGAAGCCTGCTGGTTTTTTGTTCTACCTGATAATTAATTGCACATATCTGGTGTCCCAGGTCTAAATCAGTCCCCGATTAGAGGGGAACAATGAAAGAATGCAGTGGAACTGGCTTCGAGGTCCAGCATTGAGTTTGAGTGCCCTAGGCTTTGGAAACAAAATCTTCAAATACATAAATGTATTTCACTCATTGCTTTTCATATAACACTGAAACTGAAAATAAATATCAATTTCAGCACTGTAAGGGATATATTTTACACCCCCCCCCATTTCAGAGCATAGAGAGACACACAGAGTTGTTATTCTGAGAGTGCAGCCAAATGCATTGCAGACCATAAAATTCCTATCCTTACGATTTAGATGGGACTGGTGGTAGTTTATTAAGAAATAAGATCTGGATTATCTTATGAAAACCACAGAGGACAGGGCATGTTTATAAGGAGGGGAGGCGTTGTAAAACCTTTTGAAAAGGCATGTGGGACCACTATGACTGTGAGTTGGTCATGTAGAAGTCACCGTTGAAGGTATAATCCAGATTACTGCTCTTCTCAATGGTCATTTAAATTAATGCCCATTTAACAAATTGTACCTTTAACGAGTGACACCAATAGTTCCATCTCTCATTGGTTGAACTGGGAGACACGCAATTCAATTCAATGCAACTTCGATACAATCCAGCTGGGGTTTTTCCATCACAGTGGCTCTTACCAAAGAAGTTGACAAACACTCCCCCCACCATGGCCCCACAGCCCCGGCCCAGCCCCAGGTGCAGGCCCTGGAGGATACCCTGGGCAGAGGTCCTTAGCTCTGGAGGTACAGCAGCACTCAGGTAGGAGATACACGCTGCCCACACTGAGGCATGGGTCACACCTAGATACACAGAGATACAGAGAGACTGAGTGCAAGAGAGAAACGCACACTCGGGCACATCTACACAAATACGCATACGTCGTTACACTAGGTCAGGGCAGGGAGTAATACGATTAGGACAAGTTATTGGCTTGTTAATTTAAGATCATGAAACCTCCCCTCAGAGATATACAGTACTGGGTCATGAAAAGAAACATCTGTAGAACAAACAAACATTTAAATGAAGTCCCTTTCACATCTTTGTATATAACCAGAAACAAACAAGCAGACCCGTTAAACTGTCATTTGTTTTCATTAAAAGCTGTATACATCACCAGACTATTTGGGAGGGAAAATAAATACATTTTGGGAGACATTTTCTAATTGATGTCAAAGGGAGGACATGTCCTGTGTGTGTTCGTGGCAGGTGACAGGCGAGAGAGAGTGGACTTAACCATAGTCATTAACACTCGCTTGGGTGTGTCATGTTTGAACTGGCTCAACTAGCCAGTTTACATCCAACACGCCTCGTTTTCTCATGTATAGCTACCAATAATAGGACAAAGCCATCAAACCTGCTACCATACCCTCCTTAGGTCTGTCTGGCTTGCCTCGCCCCCTATTCAGCTCTTTAGCTAGCCCATATCGTCACTATCCTCTCAGACCAGAGCTACGGCCATCACTTGTTTGTCTTGTTTGTTACTGTCATACCCCTCCTTTAGAATTGTGGAGATTTTGAAATGAGATTGTGTGTGTCTCTAAACATAGTTATTTGGTGTTGTTACGCCTCTGGTGAATGATTACAATCGTTATAAGCATATTTGTGTATAGCTGCAACGTTGTAATTCATGGCCTAAATGTGGCTATCAGAGTAGTCTAGATACGGAGGAAAGGGGCGTTTTCCAGGCGAAGGACAAGCTTTTCTTGTCATTGAGGGGAGCTATCCTTTCCTGATTTGAACTCTGAGAGGCAACATGGCAACAGGGCTCCCAGTCCAAACACTACTTCCTCCTCCTTTCAATCTAATGTCAACACTTATGCTAAGCTAAGTCAATAGATATCGCATGCGTTGCAGTGCCGTGAGGCCCGAGACCCAGTGTAGCCTCACCTTGAAGGACCTCCATGGGCAGGACAACCCAGGCGTTCTCCAGGTAGGAAATGTACAGATAGCGGGCCGTGTTGCAGGCCAGCCCGATGTACAGCACCCTGGGGAGGAAAAGGGGAGGAGGAGAAGGTCGGATAACACCATTTCAATAGTACACTACAGATGGTTTATAGATTAACTTTTACCTCATTGTTTAACTAACCATCCACCATTCCCCAACATAACCCTAAAACTATCCTAAAGCTATAGCAAGTTATTACATATCGACGGAGTTGCAGGTGAAAGTAAGGCCAAAGCTTAGAAGTTAAATCCGAACTGTCCCTGAACAGACTTCTATATCATTCTGAGCAGACTTCTATAACATTCTGAACAGACTTCTATATCATTCTGAACAGACTTCTATATCATTCTGAACAGACTTCTATATCATTCTGAACAGACTTCTATATCATTCTGAACAGACTTCTATATCATTCTGAACAGACTTCTATATCATTCTGAACAGACTTCTATATCATTCTGAACAGACTTCTATATCATTCTGAACAGACTTCTATATCATTCTGAACAGACTTCTATATCATTCTGAACAGACTTCTATATCATTCTGAACAGACTTCTATGTCCAGTGATTCCCACACTGTTGGATGTTTGGTGCCCGTCTCCTATGACAACATCCTGTCCAATCAAACCCTTGACCTGATTCACCATACTTCCCCCCCCCCAAACATTAGGAACACCTTCCTAATATTGAGTTGCACCCTCCCCCTTTTTTTTGCCCTCAGAACAGCTTCAATTCGTCGGGGCATGCACTCTACAAGGTGTCAAAAGTGTTCCACAGGGATGCTGGCCCATGTTGACTGCAATGCTTCCCACAGTTGTGTCAAGTTGGCCGGATGCCCTTTTGGTGGTGGACTATTCTTGATGCACACAACTATTGAGCATGAAAAACCCAGAAGTGTTGCAGTTCTTGAAACAAACATGACACCGACAAAGGCACTGTTCAAAGGCACTTCAATCTTTGGTCTTGCCCATTCAACCTCCTGAATGGCACATGTACACAATCAAGTGTCTCAAGGCTTAAAAATCCTTCCATAACCTGTCTCCTACTCTTTTTTAAAATTTATAGGCAAGTCAGTTAAGAACAAATTCTTATTTTCAATGACGGCCTAGGGCAGATTTGTACCTTGTCAGCTCGGGGGTTTGAACTTGCAACCTTCCGGTTACTAGTCCAACGCTCTAACCACTAGGCTACCCTGCCGCTTCATCTACTGATTGAAGTGGATTCAACAAGTGACATCAATAAGGGATCATAGCTTTCACCTGGTCAGTCTATGACATGGAAAGAGAGTGTGTGTTGTGGATACTCAGTGGGCATGAACACATTACAACTACAAAAACATTATGCAAATATACTGACACATTTAACAATTCTAGTTTACATACTGTATGCATATTTTACATATATTGACCTTGGACATGCAATGCTATAGGTACTGTTTTAGGCTTTTTCTCTCATGGGCTATTTTCGAGCTGGGTGTGTGTGGCTCTTTAAGCCTGTGTCATACAGTGAGTCATTCTAACCCCGGGGCAGGCTGTGTCTGACAACACTAGGACCAGTCACAAGGACCAGATAACTGCTGCACAGAGACTAGAGCTGGACAGGAAAGGAGGCATGCACAGACTCATACACACAGCAGTCATCTAACTGGTCGATGTGTTACCAGACACAGACACAGACAGACACAGACACAGACACAAACAGACACAGACAGCAACGACTATTTCAGTATTTATCTCCACATAGTCTTATGCCCCATGTAAATCTCAGACATGGAGAGATACCCATGCAAATCTTAGCGTGAGACAGGCAATTTGAATAACAGCCTAATATGAAAAGCCCCTGCGCAGTGTTTCTGTGCTCACCAATCGATCCGCACAGGCATTTAGTTCAGGAGATCAATGGAGAGCCTCATGCTGAAGTAATGGACAGGATTGGGTTATACGCACACACACGTCCCCAAAGGAACAAAAGGCTTCCACAGGCCCTGCCAGCAGCCCAGGCAGAAACCAGGCCATCAAACAAAGATCTGACAGAGTCCAGACACACACACCACACACACAGTGAAACTCTGTGGGAGAAGAGCAGAGCTCTCCTCCATCGATTCAGCACAGCACTGTCCATTCATTCTCTACAATGCTGATGGCATTGTAAAAAGTATACATATTGGTGTAAATGTTAGTTGTTTTTACACATTATTAGTACTAGTATTAGTATTAGTATTAGTACTACATACAGTGCTTTTTACAAACGAATCCATAGTTAGTTTATAGTTTGTTGATAATATGAATGCAATGTTTAGAGACTTTCCCATTGTCTAGGAAACTGCTCTGGCTGCACTTAAAACAACCATATTTGAATAACATAAGCGGCACATTGTAGCTTTGTACTGGGAGACCAGCCCTTGGCTAACCCTTGTTATTACAAATGATTCATCCTGTTCATAGATAGGCGTGGGTGATTTGGCAAGTGTCACCCGCCTGAGAAATATCACAGGGCAGACGGGAGACGGAAGAACTGACAAAAAAATCCTCTCTGAGCTCTCAGGATGGGTCTTCCTGTTTACCAATGTTTCTTTCCTTTCCCTTAAGCAAAACACTGCATTTAAAGCTTGGGAAAATAGCAAATGTCTAGAAAAAACAGCTTGTCCATTCTGCAAACTGTGTGCCAATTTGGGCAATGCCCACTTAGTCAACATCTGGGTTTCTGCCTTTCCCTCCTCTCCCTTCCTTTCGCTCTCTCTCTCCAATCCAAACAGACAATAAATCACAATTTAGAAAGAGAGAGAGCGAGAGAGAGATAAAGAGACCACACTAGCTGGAGGGAGTAGGTTTCCCTCTTAGAAATTGAACAGAGCAGAGCTCTCCCAATGTCTGTCATCCTATGAATTGACCATATGTTTGTTTGAGGCTGTTGGGCGGTCTGCTATAGCCTATGTAGCACACCTATGTCTTCCTTTAGCAGGCTACTACATCACCCCTGAAACTCCCTTACACTCCACTCACTCATTGTGTCACTCTAGCACTCAGCTTACTGGTCAAGTTCCCACAGGGACAGGGCAGGAAATTCACATAGATTGTCGATTCACTGAATTCACTAAATGCTTAAGGTTATTTAAGTTCACTGACAAAAAGTAAACAAGTGTAAAGTCTGAACAAATTATGCTTTCTGATAAGCCTAAATCCCATCAAATCTCCAAGAAAGTTGGCTATTATGTGGAATTCAATCAAACTGAAAGAAATAAAATAATATTGTGACTTTACATACAACTATACTAGAATAATCTCATTTTGGCCTTGCTTTTGTTGCCTGGTTCCAGATCAGTTTGTGCTGTCTAGCTAACTTCTAGGGTCACGCAGGAGTTGACAAGACGTACAGAAACACAAACAGATCTGGGACCGGGCTATTGCTTTTGACCCATGCCCCCTTGATATACCTTATATGGCCGATGAGCTCGATGAGCTTGTGGCTGGTGAAGTAGGCTACCAGCTCCGAGATGTGGCTCAGCACCGAGCAGACTCCAAAAAGCGTGGTGGTCCCCTTCAGGTCCTCCAGGTGCCAGTAGAGGAAAGTGAACACGAAGCCGTAGCCGAATCCCATGAACCAGGCCACGAAGAGCACCGAGCCGTATTGCACACTGCACAGCAGCCGAAGGAGGTCCCAGTAAAGGAACCGCTGGCTGATGGAACTTTGAGATTCTAACGATTCCACCGTATGCCCTTCGGGAGATGAAACGCCACTGGACGCTTGAGGAGATTCCATATCCTGTCTCTTATCCTCCTCCACCTGTGCCTCCATTGGCCGATGGTCATTAGTACTACTCTCAAAGTAGAACTGAGTAGACACTATAAAAGCAACAGCCATCAGGACACCAAAGACAATAAAGGCTATCTGGTAGTTCTTGTAGTCAGGCACGATGCAGCCGGTGCCCTGGATGAAGAGCTTGATGTGGGTGTGGTCGATCCAGATGCCCACGCACAGCATTGCCAGGCCCCAGCCCAGGGAGCCCCACATCCTCTGCAGACCATAGCGGTCCCGGTGGGAGCCCAGGTACTGCAGGGTGCGCGTGTCCACGATGGTCATGGCCGGAGCACTGAAGAACTCGCCGATGATGATGACCAGCAGGATCAGGAGGAAGATGGTCTCCACCTGGTCGTGGTTGGAGATGATGTCATAGACTTTGGTAGTGGTGGTTGTGGTGGTTGGTTTGGTCATGGTCAGATTTGAGGCAGGTTTTGAGCCGGCTGTTGTTGTTGCTGCTGTTTTTGTTGTTGTTTTTGTTTTGGTGGTGGTGGTGGTGGTGGTGGTGGTGGTGGTGGTGGAGGGGGAAGATGTCAACATTGTTGTGGAGATGGTGGAGGAAGGCACAGGTGCCGTGACAGTACTGGGTCCAGTGATATTACCACCATCGCTCCTCACATACCTGTGTAGGGGAGCACTAACTGAGTCTGATGCAAAAGGGAGGGGGAAAAAGTCTACACTCGCACCCCTGCGGTTCCTGCTGTGATTGGCCGACGGACCGATCTGGGCGGGACTGGTGGGGGACACGACTGTAGGTTTCCTTTCCACGCAGGTCATGGAGGCAGGCTTGATGAAGCCGATGCCGCAGTTGAACACCAACCAGCAGAAGACGGAGAACAGCAGCACCACCTTGCCCTTCTTGAAGCGGTCCGCCACCACCCCCCAAAAGGGGGCGCTGCAGAATTCTATGAAGTACCGAATCCCGACCAGCAGGCCACTCTGGCTGGGCGTCATGCCCAGTTGCTTGTAGTAGACAGACAGCAACGGGTGCAGGGACCCATAGGCCGCATAGAAGAAGAAGTAGAAGACCTTGGAGATGAGTAGGTGGTTGTCGATCTGCACGCAGTTCCTCTCCAGGCAGTCATTGCTGGGGGTGTCAGATGTGTCTGTCGGGGGTGATGCTGGACCTTGGGAGGCAGCGGTGGTGTCCGCACCTGCTGCCATCTGATCCAAGGTTTTGGACAGGGTGTTGAAGGGTTCTGCCATGACGTACTTCCTCTTCTGATCCTCCTCGTCGTCTGTCAAGATGGCCACCTGGTCGTCACTCGCCATCTCCCTGGGGGATGGGGGGAGGGGGAGAGAGATGACTGAAACAGTTTTTCACCCCCACCAGAATTAAAGGAACAATGTGTAATAAACATTTCTGACCCAGACAATTTTGGCAAGCTATGGGAGATGGGCTGGCATGTCCATAAGATTGCAATAATAGTTCTAAACACATTTTGAAGCTGTATCTTTTTTTGTTAGCAAAGACTCAAACGACAACAAAAACATAAACAATGGAGTAATACAACACTTTGGGTTATGACAGGCTAGGACAATAACCTGTAATAAGCCGATAAGGCATTTATTCGGAATGTCTGTCACCTTACCTACATTTCAGCACAACTGAACAGGACATTTGATTCAATAAACCTTTTCAAAACGAATGGTGTTGTTACTCGACTGTGTTAAGTTAATTTCCATGAACTCTGAGCCAAAAAAAAGATGTTTCCCAGCATACTTTGTTGCAGGTTGATAGATAAAAAAAAAAAATTAAAACTATGTTTCCTCAAGCACATTGATTGATTAATCTTATACTGTACAATTGTTCTAAACTAATCCAATCTGTAAGGGATTTGGATTTATTGCGCCTGTTACTGAGATAGTTGTTCCAGTTTAGATGGTCTTGGTTGTGAAATCAAAATAGCAGTTATTGTTATTGAAGGTTGTGAATGACTACACACTAAAGTATTGAATGCAACAATGATGTCTCTGTCACTAACAAACACAGGCATGGGTTGATTTCTCTCACATTCACTCCAAAGGCATACTGGGACATTTTCCAATACAGCCTTCGAACAGCAACCCAAGTGTCTTGTGTTAAAACCTAAACGCCTTGTCCCGAATAAACATGTTCACGTGTGTAAAAAGCTTTACAGTGAGTAAACATGTTCTGGAATTGACTTGTGATTACAATCAAAACACTGCCACTCATTTTCATCGATATTCTAAATGCATTGACATGCTTAAAAAGTGTTACAAATAAATGTTGAGCTATGTGTTCACATCCTAAAGACTTGGTTTTACAGTGACCGAGTATGATGTTCAAGCTCTTACATTTTGTTAGGGCTAGGGTATATGAAAGACTTGGAACATATATAATAGCCCATTTGGCTACTGCCTCTACAGCAGGAGACATGACTTCACTATTCCCTGTAGCCTATACAATTATAAATGGTAGCCTGTAACTGTATAACTGTGCTCAGACCAGACAGACATTGCCCGAGAGAAATATATGACTGGAGAATAATAAGCTGTTTCATTGCCGCAGCTCTGACAAAACGTATCATGTCCTTAGAAACGTTTCTTCTTGTAACCACGCATTCAATTGTTGTTTTCTCTATTCAACTTAAAATGGTAAAGAAACACCGAAGGGACATATCTAAGCTTGTTATTCCCGTGAACACAAATAAATATATTATTGAGAAGAAGGAAAAAAATGTAACTAATCGACAAAGATATTTTCTTACCAAAATTATTGTTTCAAAGTTTCAAGGTTGTTGGAGGATAGACCGCTTGTATAGAATGTAGCCTATCTTCTTGAGTCCATCATTTAGGTGTCCAATTGGCGACGACTGTCATCGGGTGAATAAACTGTCGTTTAAAGTCACACATTGACAAACAAAAAACATGTGTTCAATAGTAATCCCATTTATATGGGGCAAGTAATATTGAACGCGTCTATTTCAGAGAAGTTTGCATTGACGTCATTTCTCACCTGCCCATGACTGCCAAACCATTTCGGAGTTCGAGACTGCTGCTGCTGTGGAAGGGATTGCACACACACAGTCTAAAATTAGTCTGGCGGCCGAGCATTGAATCAATGAGTGCATCTCAATAGTCTGAAGTGGTTTCCTCTCCTTGTCTATTCACGTAATTGACACAAATCCAAAAACGAAAAAACAGGATGGATGAAAAGAATATGGTAGTAAGCAAATGGGGAGTTGCTTTTACATCTCAATTTATTTTATAAGTGCAGACAAAGGAAAGGAGCAGAGGAAGCCAGTTTTGAGAGTTGAGATGAGCCCTATTCCCCCATAGAACAACTGCCTTTGTGCCTGTCGAGCAAGGCACTTGGGGTAACGTGGGGGTAACTAGCTCCCCCTAAGAACAATGTCCAATTGCTGACACAAAAAAAGCAACATTTGGATAAAATGTGGTATGTAGGTGATGGTCATGCTTAGGCAAACAAACTATGAAGGGAAATAGGTGTCTACAGTTTACTCTTTTGTTGTTATTTAACAAAATGTTGTTTTTAGAAAAGGGTTTTTAGAAAATGCTAATTTAGGTACTGCAAGTATTCACACCCCTGAGTCAATACATGTTAGAATCACCTTTGGCAGCAATTACACCTGCGAGTCTTTCTGAGTAAATGTCTAAGAGCCTTGCACACCTTAATTGTACAATATTTGCAAAAAAATCTTCAAACTCTGTCAAGTTGGTTGTTGATCATTGCTAGACAGAAATGTTCCAGTCTTGCCATAGATTTAAGCCAATTTAACTGTAACTAGGCCACTCAGGAACATTCAATGTCGTCTTGGTAAGCAACTGCAGTGTAGATTGTGTTTTAGATTATTGTCCTGCTGAAAGGTGCATTTTTCTCCCGGTGTCTGTTGGAAATCAGACTGAATCAGGTTTTCCTCTAGGATTTTGCCTGTGCTTAGCTCTATTCTGTTTATTTTTATCTTTAAAAACTCCATAGTCCTTGCTGATGACAAGCATACCCATAACATTATACAGCCACCACCATGCTTGAAAATATGAAGAGTGGTACTCAGTGATGTGTTATGTTGGATTTGCTCGAAACATAATGCTTTGTGTTCAGGACACAAAGTTCCTTTCTTTGCCACATGTTTTGGCAGTTTTACTTCAGCAATTCAACTCTTTAACTGTTTTAACGTCACCATTGTCCTCAGGGTGAAATCCCTGAGTGGTTTCCTTCTTTTCCAACAACTGAGTGAGGAAGGATGACTGTACTTTGTAGTGATACACCATCCAAAGTGTAATTAACTTCATCATGCTCAAGGGGATATTCAATGTCTTCTTTTTAAATTGTTCTACTAATATGTGCCCTTCTTTGCGAGGCATTGGAAAACCTCCCTGATCTTTGTGGTTGAATCTGTGTTTGAAATGCACTGCTTGACTGAGGAACCTTATAGATAATCGTATGTGTGGGGTACAGAGATGAGGTAGTCATTCAAAAATCCTTGCAATTTATTATGTGACTTGTTAAGCAAATTTTGACTCCTAAATTTATTTAGGCTTCCCATAGCAAAGGAGTTGAATACTTATTGACTCAAGACATTTCAGCTTTACAATTTGTATTTATTTGTAAAACTTTGACATTATGGGGTATTATGTGTTGGCCAGTGACAAAACAATCTCAAGTTACCCCATAAGTGTCTAAGCCCTGTCTAAACTGGAGGGTGTTCTACTAAGCTATATGGAATTGTTTTAAGAAGGTCATACCAATGATTATTTAGCTATTTGATTTAGAATTTGAAGACCCCTTGAAGTAACAGTAAAAATGGAAAACAATTATTTGATGACAAATTAAATGTGTTCGTATGGTCTTATATTATAAGACCATACGAACACATTGAATAACAGATTCACTACATATAACAACCGATAGTCCCCCCAAAAAAATCAAAAAAGGAAGTTTGTTCTGAAGTGTCTCTCCTATATCTGAGAGAAATACGAAAAATCTGGAAATATATATAAATATATATGTATTTAACCCCTTATTTTTGGCACTAAACAGTCTCCATATAAACTTCCACAATTTTTTTTCAACTGGTACCGGGGACCTTCAGACGAGTCTTGTGAGGCCTGTGGGCGTTCTAAAGCAGTCTCACCTTTCCACAGAGGGGTCATAATAGTTGTAAGAAGACCGATTTTCGTGATGCCTCATGGTCTGACAAACACCGCTCTAGCTCTGTCACCTTTCACCGCAGATGTGGAAGTGCAACATAGGCGGATGCGGTGGATTGAGACGCATCCAATGCAAAAAAACTCCAGATATCTCTAGCTTAAACTGTCAGATTTGTATTTTTTACTTAAAAAAAAAAACATTTTAAAGGGTTGTGAATACTTTCTGAACGCACTGTAAATATAACTTTTCTAAATTACGAAACATTTGATCAACTTACCTCAGAATCGTTTTGTTTGAGTGATTACAAATTTAGATGAGACAGATAACATTTTTAGTTGAGCAAGAGTAGTGGATGCTAGGGAATGTGCTGAATGTTTTGGGGGGGGGGTGACAAAGTGGTTTCTGTGAGAATTACAGCAGTGGGAGCAGTTAACCCGGTGGGCTAGATACCACACATTACCCTAACCCCAAATTAATCTCCATCCAGGAGAATCTGACTCAAAGTATGTGTTGGAGGGTGTTGAGAAAGGCAGAAGATACATTTCTGCATATGTGTGAAATTAGTTTTTATAGCCTTTATAGTTTATGTGTAGGTTTAAATGGGCCTTTATCAGCTGGTCAGGCAACTGTTGGGAGAAGGATGAGCAAAGGGGAAATGTAAACATTCTATAAAACTGCTTACTAAATAATTAGCCTAATCGTGTAGCCTAGGTCTACTGCCCGTTCCTGCGGACTGTTGATCCTGTCCCGTCCTGTACCGAACTAGACTTTAGAATTCTGTGTCAAGTCCCCAAACATAAGTGATGCTATGCTGTATGTTTCAGTTATTTTCTTGATTTTGGATTTTGATAAGACAAAGAAAGTGTTTTTCCCCTCACTGAAAGCCAGGGGCTTCAATAGTCACAGTTTGCCACTATTTCTGCTCATTCAATTCTATTCTCTGGGATGGGCAAAAATGACAAAATGCTGATACAAAATTCCATAAAGATCAATGCATCACAATAAACTACAAAATACTTGTGATGTACTTGTAATGTATTTAATTAAAATACATGTATTTCGTTTTTTAAATCAAATCAAATGTTATTACTCACATGCGCCGAATACAACAGGTGTTGTATTGTCACCTTACAGTGAAATGCTTACTTACGAGCCCCTAACCAGCAGTGCAGTTTCAAAAAATTTGAATAAGAGATAAAAGTAACAAGTAATTAAAGAGCAGCAGTAAAAAATAAAATAACAATATTTACAAGTGGTTGCCGGTACAGAGTCAAAATGCAGGGCCACCTGTTAGTTGAGGTGGTATGTACATGTAGGTAGAGTTAATTAAAGTGACTCTGCATAGATGACAACAGAGAGCGGCAATGATGTGGAGGGGGGTGGGGGCAATGTGAATAGTCTGGGTAGCCATTTGACTAGATGTTCAGGAGTATTATGGCTTGGGGATAGAAGCTGTTTAGCAGCCTCTTGGTCCTAGACTTGGTTCTCTGGTACCGCTTGCCGTGTGATAGCAGAGAGAACAATCTATGAGGGCCTTCCTCTGACACCGCCTGGTATCGAGGTCCTGGATGGAAGGAAGCTTGGCCCCAGTGATGTACTGGGCCGTTCGCACTACCCTCTGTAGTGCCTTGCGGTCGGAGGCTGAGCAGTTGCCATACCAGGCAGTGATGCAACTAGTCAGGATGCTCTCGATGGTGCAGCTGTAGAATCTTTTGTGGATCTGAGGACCCATGCCAAATATTTTCAGTCTCCTGAGGGGCAATAGGTTTTGTCTTGCCCGCATCACGACTGTCATGTTAGTTTGTTGGTGATGTGGACACCAAGGAACTTGAAGCTCTCAACCTGCTCCCCTGCAGCCCATTAGATGAGAATGGGGGCGTGCTCGGTCCTCTTTTCCCTGTAGTTCACAATCATCTCCTTTGTCTTGATCAAGTTGAGGGAGAGGTTGTTGTCCTGGCACCACACGGCCAGGTCTCTGACCTCTTCCCTATAGGCTGTCTCGTTGTTGTCGGTGATCAGGCTACCACTGTTGTGTCATCGGCAAATGTAATGATGGTGTTGGAGTCGTGCCTGGCCGTTCAGTCATGAGTGAACAGGGAGTACAGGAGGGGGCTGAGCACGCACCACTGAGGGGCCACTGTGTTGAGGATCAGCGTGGCAGATGTCTTGTTACCTAGCCTTACCACCTGGATGCGGCCCATCAGGAAATTCACGATCCAGTTGCAGAGGGAGGTGTTAAGTCCCAGAATCCTTAGCTTAGTGATGAGCTTTGAGGGCACTATGGTGTTGAACGCTGAGCTGTAGTCAGTGAATGGCATTCTGACATAGGTGTTCCTTTTGTCCAGGTGGGAAAGGGCAGTGTGGAGTGCAATAGAAACTGCATCATCTGTAGATCTGTTGTGGCGGTATGCAAATTGGAGTGGGTCTACGGTATCTCGGTTGATGATGGTATTGTGAGCCATGACCAGCCTTTCAAAGCACTTTGTGTCTACAGACGTGACTGCTACGAGTAGGTAGTCATTTAGGCAGGTTACCTTAGTGTTCTTGGGCACAGGCACTATGGCGGGCTGCTTAAAACATGTTGGTATTACAGACTTGGACAGGGAGAGGTTAAAAATGTCAGTGAAGACACTTGCTAGTTGGTCAGCGCATGCTCGCAGTACATGTCCTGGTAATCCACCTGGCCCTGCAGCCTTGTGAATGTTGACCCGTCTAAAGGTCTTACTCACATAGGCTGCGGAGAGCGTGATCACACAGTCTTATGACTCGATCTTAGTCCTGTATTGACGCTTTGCCTGTTTGATGGTTCATCGGAGGGCATAGCGGAATTTCTTATTAGCTTTCGGGTTAGAGTCCCACTCCTTGAAAGCGGCAGCTCTAGCCTTTAGCTCAGTGCAGATGCTGCCTGTAAACCATGGCTTCTGGTTGGGGTATGTACGTAAGGTCACTGTGGGGACGACGTCATCGATGCACTTATTGATGAAGCCAATGACAGATGTCATTGGAGGAATCCCGGAACATATTCCAGTCTGTGCTAGCAAAACAGTCCTGTAGCTTAGCATCTGCTTCATCTGACCACTTTTTCATTGATCTAGTCACTGGTGCTTCCTGCTTTAATTTTTACTAGGAGAGCTGCCTCTGGGTGACTGTTTTCTTGTTTGCTTATGGCAGAATACAGTTCATTCAATGCTATCTTAGTGCCAGCCTCTGACTGTGGTGGTATGTACAGCTACAAAGAATATAGATGAAAACTATCCCGGTAGGTAGTGAGGTCTGCAGCTTATCATGAGAAACTCTATCTCAGCCACGCAATAGCTCGAGACTTCCTTAGATATCGTGCACCAGCTGTTGTTTACAAAAATACATAGACCGCTGCCACACATCGTATAACCAGCCAGCTGTATGTTGATATTGTCGTCATTCAGCCACAACTCCGTGAAGCATAAGATTTTACAGTTTTTAATGTTCCATTGGTAGTTTAATCTTCCCAGTAACTCATCCATTTTATTGTCCAAAGATTGCATGTTGGCTAGCAGAATTGAGGGAAGTGGGGGTTTATTCGATCACCTCAGACTTCTCAGAAGACAGCTCGCTCTCCGGCCTCTCTTTCTCCGCCTCCTCTTCACACAGATCACTGGGGTCAGGGCCTGTTCCTGAGGGAGCCGTATATCCTCCGCCTTATGTTTGCATTGTATAGACACAGCTAATTGTATAATATTGTGAGGACTGGACTAATTACCAGGCAGCAGAGCCAAAGCTCAGTGTTACATTTGATTATTTTCTACATTTGATATTTTCTACAATTTCTTATTTATGTTAATATTCACTTATCTTAAGATTCTATAGGACATATTTAATTCAATAAATATGGTTTGCTTATACCTCATTCTGTTCTGTATAGGTCGACTTATTCTTAAACCGACAGATGGAGAACATTTTAAAGGAGTGAGGATTGTAATGTGAGCACTGGAGTCTCAGGTGTGACTGAGTGGAATTGGCAAATGGTTTACATGGCTCACGGGTCAGGTAGGAGGGCCCCTTAGCAGAATTTAGCTTAGGACCCCAGGGAGGTCAGGACCGTCCGTCTCTGTTGGTACCTTAGTTGTTGTGCTTACTAACATGATAATTTACTGAACAGCTAAGGTAGCATATTGACATGCATGTTGGTATTAAAAGACAGCAATGTCGTCAACATCAAATATGTGTTTAAAATATCCAGGAAATCATTAGTTTGATAGCTAGCTGTCCAATTAAATATGCAAAAATATGATCGCTAAAGTGAGCCAGCTAGCCAGTCAGTGGCACTGACAGGTTGGTTGAAACTGATACAGCAACAACATGTGTTTCACTCTATCCCATAAAACATGACATTTCAAACCAGGCATCAATTAGCCAACACAATTTAAAGTTTATTAGGCCCTTAAATCAATAAGTTAGACACTCACCGGACAACTTTGGAGCTAGGTAGATTTTCAACTGATTTTTCTTCTCCCCTTGACTGGTAGTCAACTGTTACTGGTCTTGGAACTTGTGTGTTCACCAGAAACAACTTCTGGTAAACTCTTTGCCACTAGTAGCAATACATATTGTTGCCAAAGGTTTGCTGCAAATGTACCACTTCTGGCAACATTTTGTGGCACACGATGTAGTTTGTAGAAAATTTGCCACAAACTTGCGGGAAGTTTGCAACAACAAATTCATTTTTGTAAGGGCAGAGAGAGGCTAGGCAGGCCTAGAGATATAGAATCACTCATGTTGTCTCATGTGCAGAGGCTGTAAGACAGATTGGTGGAACTATTAGGTGGACTGATGGAGCTACCATGGCTGCTCCTGTAGTAAGTGGACCTACTGTCAGAACTGGTGCTTCTACTAGTCCTGACATGGTTTCGAGACCTGTTCAGAAATCTTGCTCCCATAAATGTGCTGCGTCAAAGGACACTTTATAGTAAAACACATTTACTTAATTGGAAAGGTTATCAACAGGACTCGGATTGTGGAAAGCATAAATGCCAGGTTAAAGATTTTTGTGGCTATGATAAGAGAGTTATTAGGGGTAACAGATGTTACTGTCAACATGATTTTTGAAATGTTGAATAATCCTAAGGATGGAATGTCTCAGCATGATAGAGGGGACATTTGAAGAGGTTGGGAGGGTTTTGGGGATAGGGGAGGGTAGTTAATAGGGATTTATTTGTTTAGTATTACAGAATAGAGTACCACAGTATGAGTCAAAATACCCATAAAACCTAGCGGTCATACAGGGAAATGGTTCCAATCGTTTTCCCAACATTCATTTTTTCCATAGGGGATTTTATAAACACTTAAAAATAAGGTCTGTTTCATGTAGTCTTACTGTGGCATGATGTTTTGATGACCATGTAAATCTCTCTAGGACAAGGTGATTTTTTCAAAATATTTGCCTGTATTTACCCCCCCCCCCAAAATTAGACGCTAATTATCTGCTAATGTAACTATCATAAAGATCTACAAATGCCATGATGATCTGGATAAGACAGCTGAATCGAGGCAAAGGTAAGAATCTCTGGATTAACTATCTCGTGTTAGCTAAATGGATAAAATGGCTACACTTCTTTAAATGGACAATGCAGTGTACTGTCTTGTGCAAGTTTTAAATTGACACAATACCTGTTAGCAAAGGTGTCAATTAAAGAAGAAGTGCAGGAGCTTGCAGGGATTTGTAGTTTTTCATGATGTCTACTTAAGGTAATTAGCATTTTTGAAACTAAGAGTAAATAGAGACCAATATATTGATACAAGTTACCATATCCGAGAGAGATTTACACTCTTATTATAATGTCACGCCAGGGTAAGCCTACACGAAATACAGTCATTTTTTAAAGTTTTTCTAAAATCCCCTATGGGAAAAATGAATGGTGGAAAAACGACTGGAACCATTTCTCTGTTTTATGGATATTATGACACAACTGTGGGGCTCTATTAGGCAAACCATGATTGACCGTACACTCCAAAACAGTAGGTGGCGGCATGCACGTAAACGTTTCTTTACGGACCGCCATTATACCATAGAAGAAGAAGGTCGTCACTTGCATACCAGAAGTGACGTTTTTTGCGCTCCTAGCGAAACTTTGGTGCCACGCATACAGTTTGTTGACATGATGATGATGCTGCCGAAATCTCTTGTGCTTAACTTATTTTTATGTCTACAGATTTATAATGTCATTGTTGATGTTACAGTTGCAGTTGCGTCAATCGATGATGTGAAGATAGAGGTGTTATTCACGCCAGAGGACTGCTCAAAAAAGAGCAAAAAGGGAGACCTAATGAATGCACACTACGATGGGTACCTTGCTAAAGACGGTTCTCAGTTCTACTGTAGGTAAGTGTCCCAGATTTACATATAAAATGGCATCAACAATGTAATACTTTTGTTTAAAAGAAATGGATTTGCACACCATGTGAGTTTTATAATGAGGGAGCCAGGAAAGGCTCGATTTTGGTCGTAAACTATTTGATAAAACAATTTGTAATACTTTTCTACTGACCAGATCCATCAATGAAAACAGACATGAGCTGGTAAATGCATAATTATTCTATCAAAAGCTTGTAGACCGATATCCAGTGACAGTGTAACGCCACAATCCTGGATTTTTAGACAAAAAGACAACCCATCCACTTTGGTATAGCTGAGGGATGGCCCTGACACGTGAACCTCTCAAATTAAGCAGATAAGCTCATGGCTCATTAAAAGTTAATGAATGTGCCTATTATTTCAGGACAATACCATGGTAAGACAGTGACACATTCAATAATACTGTGTTATGTAGACATACTGTACCATGAGTTGAGTGCACCTAATGCATCTATCCATTTTCCTTTTTGTGTTTCAGCCGCTCAGACAAAGCTGGACATCCTCAGTGGTTTGTGTTGGGAGTCGGACAAATCATCAAGGGCCTGGACATGGCATTGAATGACATGTGTGCTGGGGAGAAACGCAAAGTCACTGTTCCACCTGAGCTAGCCTTTGGAGAAAAAGGAAAAGGTAAGATGGGGGGTAGAATAATCATATGTGCAATATTTGAGCCATTAATGTGATGCTTAAAGAGGCCATACAGAACCTTTGCCTCTTGAGCCGAAAGCAGTTCCGTGGCCTTCATGGACAAAAATATGGTCCAAAAATGACCTCCTTGGACAGAAAGGGGCACACCTCCCTGCTTGTATGTATATCTCTGTGTGTGTGTGTATATATATATATATATATCCACACAAATCCATATATATATACATGAAACCACACAAATCCATATATACAGTGGGGGGAACAAGTATTTGATACACTGCCCATTTTGCAGGTCTTCCCTACTTACAAAGCATTTTCAACTGTGAGAGACGGAATCTAAAACAAAAATCCAGAAAATCATTATTTTTAAGTAATTAATTAGCATTTTATTGCATGACATAAGTATTTGATCACCCTACCAACCAGTAAGAATTCCAGCTCCCACAGACCTGTTAGTTTTTCTTTAAGAAGCCCTCCTGTTCTCCACTCATTACCTGTATTAACTGCACCTGTTTGAACTCGTTATCTGTATAAAAGACACCTGTCCACACACTCAAACCTCTCCACAATGGCCAAGACCAGAGAGCTATGTAAGGACATCAGGGAAAAAATTGTAGACCTGCACAAGGCTGGGATGGGCTACAGGACAATAGGCAAGCAGCTTGGTGAGAAGGCTACAACTGTTGGTGCAATTATTAGAAAATGGAAGAAGTTCAAGATGACGGTCAATCACCCTCGGTCTGGGGCTCCATGCAAGATCTCACCTCGTGGGGCATCAATGCCCAGAACTACTTGGCAGGACCTGGTCAGTGACATGAAGAGAGCTGGGACCACAGTCTCAAAGAAAACCATTAGTAACACACTACGCCGTCATGGATTAAAATCCTGCAGAGCACGCAAGGTCCCCCTGCTCAAGCCAGCGCATGTCCAGGCCCGTCTGAAGTTTGCCAATGACCATCTGGATGATCCAGAGGAGGAATGGGAGAAGGTAATGTGGTCTGATGAGAAAAAATAGCTTTTTGGTCTAAACTCTACTCGCTGTGTTTGGAGGAAGAAGAAGGATGAGTACAACCCCAAGAACACCATCCCAACCGTGAAGCATGGAGGTGGAAACATCATTCTTTGGGGATGCTTTTCTGCAAAGGGGACAGGACGACTGCACCGTATTGAGGGGGAGGATGGATGGGGCCATGTATCGCGAGATCTTGGCCAACAACCTCCTTCCCTCAGTAAGAGCATTGAAGATGGGTCGTGGCTATGTCTTCCAGCATGACAACGACCCAAAACACACAGCCAGGGCAAGTAAAGGAGTGGCTCCGTAAGAAGCATCTCAAGTCCTGGAGTGGCCTAGCCAGTCTCCAGACCTGACCCAATAGAACATCTTTGGAGGGAGCTGAAAGTCCGTATTGCCCAGCGACAGCCCCAAAACCTGAAGGATCTGGATAAGTTCTGTATGGAGGAGTGGGCCAAAATCCCTGCTGCAGTGTGTGCAAACCTGGTCAAGAACTACAGGAAACGTATGATCTCTGTAATTGCAAACAAAGGTTTCTGTACCAAATATTAAGTTCTGCTTTTCTGATGTATCAAATACTTATGTCATGCAATACAATGCTAATTAATTACTTAAAATTCATACAATGTGAATTTCTGGATTTTTGTTTTAGATTCTATCTCTCAAAGTTGAAGTGTACCTATGATAAAAATTACAGACCTCTACATGCTTTGTAAGTAGGAAACACTGCCGATTTTGCAGGTTATCAAATACTTGTTCTCCCCACTGTATATACATACATACATACATGAAACCACACAAATCCATATATATATATATATATATACACATACATGAAACCACACAAATCCATATATATATATATATATATACACATACATGAAACCGCACAAATCCATATATATATATATACACATACATGAAACCACACAAATGCCTGTGATAAGAAATGTAATAATATGTCATATTAAAGCCAACATTTTACATAAACAATTCACAACTTTAATACAATTTCAAGGGACAGTCATTCAATCTTCTTGAACTAACACCTATTTCTTCATTTTTGCTTATCGTGTGTTATTTCCACAGCAGTTTCTTTGAAGGATTTCCTCCCCTGACAGTGTACACCGCACTGCTTCCTCTTGGCATGTAAGCATGTTGGGCATATGGTGCATTCACAGCATACAGCTGATACTCAGACAGCAGCTTTGCATGCGTGTTTCAAGTCTTGAACAGTGGTGGCTTGGGATGGGATTAGGATTACAACTGGTCCACTCTTTATTGTATAATTGTCCTTGTAGAGGGAGTAGCTACCATGAATGCATGCCGTGTGTTAAAGTATTTAGCATGTTTCTTTGTATGGCAATGGCATGAACTATTATATTAACATTTATGACTGCTGGAAAGGAGAAAGAAATGAATTCATTACTATAGCGAATAAACTAGAAATGTCGAATTGGAAATGAAGTTATTCTGTCTGAAAACATTGTCATTACAGTATTAAATGTTTGCAGTTGTGTTTCTGTGTGAGTCAGTCCAAAGAGTGTTGCCATTGTGTTTGGATGTCACTATTTTGTTTTCACTTTGGGGAGAATATTGCTGTAATGTATTTAAAATGAAATCAAATTTTGTTTGTCACATGCTCCGAATACAACAGATGTAGACCTTACAGTGAACTGCTTACTTACAAGCCCTAACCAACAATGCAGTAAAAATAAAGAATAAGAAATAAAACTAACAATTAGTCTGGTTTACTAGGTCCTGTCCCACCCAATGCTACATTGATCTTCGATGTGGAGCTCTACTCTGTGTCCAAAGGGCCACGCAGCCTGGAGTCCTTCAGAGATATAGACCTGGATGACGACAAGGTTCTCACTAGGGATGAGGTATGCTAGTTCATCTATATTCACAAGTCTGAGCAAAGAAACTGAAGACGGCCTTATGGACAATGTTAGTCTGGGGTGATCATGCATCATGTCTTCAATTAAATTGTCCATTGTTCAGACGAGGACTAACCCATGTTTTGTTTGTTGTTTTGTAGATGACATTCTACTTCAAGGTGGAGTATGAGAGAGATGGTAGTAAACCTCGTGAAGACTCCTTCTATGAGAGAATGGTGAATGATGTGTTCCAGAAGAGTGACCACGATAGAGATGGATTGATAACAGTGAAGGAATACAATATCTATGAACATGATGAGCTCTAGGACCCACCAGTGGCTGCACTGACTTACAGTATGAGGGTACATTTGTTATTGTTTTTTACACACTACAAACATCAGTGGATATTCCACAGATGCTGATTTGGCTGCAGAGTTTGACTAATAAAACCACTAAATTGTACAATTGTCTTTTTTGTTTTTCATTCAAGCGCTAACACACACAAGCGATCCCAGCCCCTCGCCCTTGCTTTACGACTCTCCGTATTGACCCCCAAGATGAGGCGTAGTCAAATTCAGCTTGGAGAAGGATCTCTCCACTGTTGCTGTGCACAATGGCAGTGTTGCAGATCTGCAGCATTTCAGAGTATTGAGACTCGCTGCTGTTGTCTTTCAAAGTGTGGAGGAATTGAATGTAAACCTTTGCTCAGTACTCCTCCACTGCTGGCTCTAGTGCACCGTGTTAATACCAAACAGCACTTTTCTCTGCCTTTCTTGACCAAGGCCCGGTCTCCCGATAGTGATTGAAGTTAGGTTTATTTTTTAAATTGATTTAACCTTTTTAACTTGGCAAGTCAGTTATTTAGAACATTCTTATTTACAATGATGGCCTACCCCGGCCAAACCCGGACGACGATGTGCCAATTGTGCCCTTAGGGACTCCCAATCACGGCCGGATGTGATGCAGCCTGGATTCAAACCAGGGACTGCAGTGATGCCTCTTGCACTGAGATGCAGTTTCGTAGGCCACTGGCCAACGATGCATCTTTCCTACAACGTACGCTCAGGCATGTCTGGATACTGATAGGATCGAAAGAAAGGCAATGCTGCTCTTGGATCAGCTTTCTCCATTCAAATCTGACCTTTATTAGAATTATTCCTCAATACCGACAATGGATCAGCACCTAAAAAGATCACCTATGGCTACAAATATTGAGGTGGCTAATTCTAAAGCTTACTCTATAATGCACTAAATCAAAATTTGGCAAATCATTGCGCATATTAGGCTACACATCATGAACTATATTGAGACAAATTACAGACATTAACCTACAAGTAGCAAAATAGAACTCCATTGATTGAACATGACATGTGTTTCACTATGATTGAAATAGACCTATAGCCTGTATTTATATTTGAACGCAGTCATCTTCTTATACAGTGTACAAAACATAAAGCACACCTGCTCTTTCCATGACACAAGACTGACCAGGTGAAAGCTATGGTCATTTGTTAAATACACTTCAACCAGTGTAGGTGAAGGGGAGGAGACCGGTTAAAGGATTTTTTTGGCCTTGAGACATTGTTTACAGTGCCTTGCAAAAGTATATATCCCCCTTGGTGTTTCCCCTATTTTGTTGCGTTACAACCTGTAATTTAAATGGATTTTAATTTGGATTTCATGTGATTTCATGTAAACACAAAATAGTCCAAATTGGTGAAGTGAAAAAAAATAAAAAATGCAAAAGTGGTGTGTGCATATGTATTCACCCCCTTTGCCATGAAGCCCCTAAATAAGATCTGGTGCAACCAATTACCTTCAGAAGTCACATCATTAGTTAAATAAAGTCCACCTGTGTGCAATCTAAGTGTCACATGATCTCAGTATATATACTATACACCTGTTCTGAAAGGCCCCAGAGTCTGCAACACCACTAAGCAAGCGGCACCATTAAGACCAAGGAGCTCTCCAAACAGGTCAAGGACAAAGTTGCGGAGAAGTGCAGATAAAGGTTGGGTTATAAAAAAATATCAGAAACTTTGAACATTCCACGGAGAACCATTAAATCCATTATTAAAAAATGGAAAGACTTTGGCACCACAACAAACCTGCCAAGAGAGGGCCGCCCACCAAAACTCATGGACCAGGCAAGGAGGGCATTAATCAGAGAGGCAACAAAGAGACCAAAGATAACCCTGAAGGAGCTGCAAAGCTCCACAGCGGAGATTGGAGTATCTGTCCATAGGACCACTTTAAGCCATACACTCCACAGAGCTGGGCTTTACGGAAGAGAGGCCAGAAAAAAGGAATTTCTTAAAGAAAAAAAATAAGCAAACACATTTGGTTTTCGCCAAAAGGCATGTGAGACTCCCCAAACGTTGGTCAGATGTGACTAAAATGTAGCTTTTTGGCCATCAAGGAAAACGCTATGTCTGGCGAACACCTCATCACCCCGAGAGCACCATCCCCAGAGTGAAGTATGGTGGTGGCAGTGTCATGCAGTGGTGATGTTTTTCCATCGGCAGGGACAGGGAAACTGGTCAGAATTGAAGGATGGCGCTATATACAGGGAAATTCTTGAGGGAAACCTGTTTCAGTCTTCCAGAGATTTGAGACTGGGTCGGAGGTTCACCTTCCAGCAGGTCAATGACCCTAAGGATACTGCTAAAGCAACAGTCGACTGGTTTAAGGGGAAACATTTAAATGTCTTGGAATGGCTTAGTCAAATCCCATACCTCAATCCAATTGAGAATCTGTGGTATGACTTAAAGATTGCTGTACATCAGCAGAACCCATCCAACTTGAAGGAGCTGGAGCAGTTTGCCTTGACGAATGGGCAAAAATCCCACTGGCTAGATGTGCCAAGCTTATAGAGACACACCCCAAGACACTTGCAGCTGTAATGGCTGGAATATTTATGCACGCTCAAGTTTTTTTTGTGTGTGTTATTTGTTTGTTTCACAAAAAATATTTTGCATCTTCAAAGTGGTAGGCATGTTGTGTAAATCAAATGATACAAATCCCCCAAAAATAGGAAAAATGCCAAGGGGGGTGAATACTTTCGCAAGTCACTGCATGTGTGCCATTCAAAGGTTGAAAGGGCAAGACAAAAGATTTAAGTGCCTTTGAACGAGGTATGGTAGTAGGTGCAAGGTGCACCGGTTTGTGTCAAGAACTGCAATGTTGCTGGGTTTTTAATGCTCAACAATTTTCCGTGTGTATCAAGAATGGTCCCACCACCTAAAGGACATCCAATCAACTTGACAGAACTGTGGGGAGCATTGGAGTCAACATGGGCCAGCCTCCCTCTGGAACACTTTAGACACCTTGTAGAGTCCTTCCCCCTTACAATTTGAAGCTGTTCTGAGGGCAACTCAATATTTGGAAGGTGTTCCTAATGTTTGGTATACTCTGTACATTGCTTGTTTGTATCAATTGCAAAGACATTGGCAACTTCATTTGAAGTCAACTTTTTTCTGAAGTTATCGGCAGTCACAGATGTGGATAAACCATGTGATTTGATGTTTAGCCAAGATCTTTTGTATAAAGGGACACGGAAGGGCAAACAACCTCTAATGACCCACTTAGCTGTTCTACGAGTGGTCTTAGGCTGGCGTTAAATTACGAGTGTTTAGAAGTGCAATGTAAATAACTATGGATTTGGGGAAACAGCTCTGAGATTTAACAATGCTCCTATGAAGGTTCTAACAATTAATTTACTAGTCTTAAAATGCTTTTGGGAAACCAGGCCCAGGAGTTACCTTGTTCTGTCTCCCATCTAGTGGCTAATTGTGTACATTACATTATTTAACATGGAGGCTACAGATTGAAGTCGGAGGTTTACATACACTTAGGTTGGAGTCATAAACTCATTTTTCAACCACTCCACAAATGTCTTGTTAACAAACTATAGTTTTGGCAAGTTGGTTAGGACATCTACTTTGTGCATGACAAGTAATTTTTTGAACAATTGTTTACAGACAGATAATTTCACATATAATTCACTGTATCAATTCCAGTGGGTCAGAAGTTTACATACACTAAAGTTGACTGCCTTTAAACAGCTTGGCTTTAGAAGCTTCTGATAGAATAATTGCCATCATTTAAGTCAATTGGAGGTGTACCTGTGGATGTATTTCAAGACCTACCTTCAAATTCAGTACCTCTTTGCTTGACATAATGGGAAAATAAAAATAAATCAGCCAAGACCTCAGAAAAAAAATTGTAGACCTCCACAAGTCTGGTTTTTTCTTGTGAGCAATTTCCAAACGCCTGAAGGTACCACGTTCATCTGTACAAACAATAGTACGCAAGTATAAACACCATGGGACCACGCAGCCGTCCTGAGCGAGATGAACGTACTTTGGTACAGGTACAAAAGTATCTATATCCACAGTAAAACGAGCCCTATATCAACATAACCTGAAAGGCTTCAGCAAGGAAGAAGCCACTGCTCCAGAACCACCATAAAAAGCCAGACTACGGTTTGCAACTGCACATGGGGACAAAGATCATACTTTTTGGAGAAATGTCCTCTGGTCTGATGAAACAAAAATATAACTGTTTGGCAATAATGACCTTCATTATGTTTGGAGGAAAAAGGGTGAGGCTTACAAGCCGAAGAACACCATCCTAACCGTGAAGCACGGGGTGGCAGCATCATGCTGTGGGGGTGCTTTGCTGCAGGAGAGACTGGTGCACTTCACAAAATAGATGGCATCATGAGGTAGGAAAATTATGTAGATATATTGAAGAGACACATCTCAAGACATCAGTCAGGAAATTAAAGCTTGGTCACAAATGGGTCTTCCAAATGCACAATGACCCCAAGCATACCTCCAAAGTTGTGGCAAAATGGCTTAAGGACAACAAAGTCAAGGTATTGGAGTGGCCATCACAAAGCCCTGATCTCAATCCCATGGAAAATGTGTTGTGCAGAACTGAAAAAGTGTGTGCGAGCAAGGAGGCCTACAAACCTGACCCAGCTACACCAGCTCTGTCAGGAGGAATGGGCCAAAATACACACAACTTACTGTGGGAAGCTTGTGGAAGGCTACCCAAAACATTTTACCCAAGTTAAACTATTTAAAGGCAATGCTACCAAATACTAATTGAGTGTATGTAAACGTCTGACCCACTGAGAATGTGATGAAAGAAATAAAAGCTGAAATAAATAATTATCTCTATTATTCTGACATTTCACATTCTTAAAATAAAGTGGTGATCCTAACTGACCTAAGACAGGGAATTTTTACTAGGATTAAATGTCAGGAATTGTGAAAAACTGAGTTTAAATGTATTTGGCTAAGGTGTATGTAAACATCCGACTTCAACTGTATATAGAGTAAGTTATGCAATTTTATAATACAGAACTGTGTGTAACATACTAACAGGAAAAAGTAACATTGAATGTAATTTCTTACATTGTGTGTGTGATTAGGCTGCCCCTCCCCAAAGTTGTTTTCTCCTCTGCTCTGCGTGTGTGAGTGCTGTCTGTAGCTCCTCGGGTGTCACCAGGCCGAAGCGCACTAGAGCATCCTCCAGCTGAGAGCGAGAGTTCCCAATAAAGGAGTGGGACAAGAATGAGGGAAGCCCTCCTTCTCCTCCCTTTAGTGTGTAGAGAGGAACTCGGACCATCCCCATCACCTGGAAGAGAGGAGGAGGGGTTGAGAAGGTAGCGGGGAGATAGGATGCGAGGAATGCCGGAAAGTCAAATGAACATATACTGTACACACAAATGCTACCTCATGGCCATGGTCTGTTGCTGTGCTAGCAGCTGCCCTTTCGACCTCCCTGATCTCTTTCTCTTCCATTCTCCGGGCATAGAAGTGAGTAATGAGGTGAGAGGAAGGGTTGTGGCAGGAAGACACATGATCCTCCAAGGTGACTGACAGTGAGAAGCCCAGCTCCTCCCACAGTTCCCTGCTCAGGCCCTCCTCTAGGGATTCTTCTGACGGGTCAACGAGACTGAGGTCAAAGGTCAGATGTCAGAGCACATATACAGTATTCTGAATCCCAATCCATCCCTTCCACTAGTCTAGAGTAATATTCTCTGTATGACATCACTCACCCGCCAGGGAAACCCAACAGACCATCGAAACGCATCTGCATCTGTGGAGAGAGATAAATGCAGTAACTAACACTAGTCTCTCATGACAGCTGGCCACCGACCAGTGTGCCCAGGAGATTTGGTTCTGAGTGTGGAGATCACTAACACGTGCACGCACACACCATGCTCTCTCACCAATATGATGTGTCTGATGGGGATTTCTTCAAACAGCTGAGCTTCTGTGTCTGCATAGAGCAATATGTGACACGCATGTCTGCACCCCACACACGCCAACGCCTCTTCTCTAGACAGCTGTCCACTGGCCATGCTGCCGCCTGTATACACACACACACACATTAACGCTCCCTCTGTACAGCTGTCCACTGGCCATGCTGCTGTCTATACATACACACAAGCACACGCTGTACACACCACCAAACTCTGCTACTCCAATTTATAGATCTGTTCCACTTTCATCTGTCCCTCTTTTCAAGTCTCAGAGATTCTATCATATATTGTATTGTAAATACATACAGCTACTGTAAAAGTTTGGATCACCGGTCTGTGCAGTGTGGACCACCACAGCCAGCTGCAACTCCTTTCTGTTTACAACCAGAAGCAGGAAGCTTCTGCCTCGTTAGGAAATGGGTTAGCTGAAATCAGGATAAAGCTTATATCGCCACCTGGAGGGCTGGGGTTTAGCTCCCACTTAGAGCATTTGACCAGTGGCATCTGCTTGTACAGTAGAGCAGAGGGTTCTCAAACCTTTTGCGGTTTGGGACCCCCAGGAACCCCTTTTGTGATAGCAAATTAATCGGGGACCCCTTCATAATCAGAACACAACTCGAGTTAAATAAAAATAGCATACAAGGAGTTTTACTATGACTTTGGCAGTGCAGGGCTAGACAAACCAAGTCTCTGGCCTGGGAAGGCCCATCCCTTGGCATCGAGAGAACAAATCTGTTTTCAAGCTAATTTCCTTCAATTCGACACATTTTACCATTAGGCCGAGATAACTTTGCAGTTTTACAGCTTAAATTACAGTGCATTTATGCAACAACAACAAAAGGGGGGAATTACAATAAGTACTGAGTTGAAAAATGTATAATTGGTGGAATACTGTGGATATCAATATCCCTGTGAGCCTCCAAGGCCCATGTTGCCAGATTAAGAACATAACTTGTAGATTAATAATATTACCAGTGTCCAATGTTAACTTTTTTTTCGCTCTTTGGCCCATTTGGCCAAGGGCAAAAAATCTACTGGTGTAATTTTCACCTGTCATAAAATTATAGTAAAAGATTACAGTTGCAAGAGCAAATATTTTTTGGTGAGAGAGGTGAAATCCATGTGGAGATGAAGTGTATTTGTGAGACTACAGTATCTCTGCAAAACAAAACAAAAATCTCTGCTCTCAAATTAATATTGAACATTTTTCAGTCAAGAACCTAACTAATCAACTAGGATTTCAATATTCTGTTATTAAATCAGGCTATTGATTAGGCATGCTAGGTTAGCGTCAGCTAGCAGTTAATATTTAACCACGTATAAAAGTTACCCGTATGTTTGATTTAACCAAGAGCATTGTAACTAGCTAGCTAAGTTATCAAGGGGTTAGTATGGAATGAGGACTTGACAGACCAGCATGACTGGGAGGGAGTGGCAGAGGATGGAGAGGCAGGAGGAGAACAGGCACAGAAGGCCCTCACTGGGGAAGAGGTCCTTGATTGAGATGGGGTGAGGGGGAGCCAAGAGTGATCAAACTCCAAACTAAATAGCCAATAGTGTAAACCACTAACTGCACACTTTGAGAAAGTCTATTTGAAATACAGATTTGATTACTTTTACTCTGGCAGTTTTTGTGCAGTTACAATAAAAAAGAATGACCTCTCTCTCCATCTTCTCTTTCTCCATCCCTCTCCCCATGCAGGCCCACTGTCAGCATGTGGTGGGGAAGTTGGTCTTTGCCTAGCTGACAGAGATGGGATACAGGAGTCCACTCTGTTCCAAGTATCTTGGCTCTCCTCTATGCACAGCACTCTGGGGACTTCCTGCAGGTAACCATGCCTTCTTTCGCTCACCGACAGTAATTTAGTGGTACTGAAACTTCCCTGAATTGATTTTACGTTGCAGGGAGGCATTGTCATTAAGACAGTTGTCATTTAGAGAGGATGACATGTTATTGACTTTGACCAACTGCTGTCTATTCAGTTAGAAGGATGGTTCTATACAGAGGATGGTTCTATACTGAATGTGTACAAGTAGGTTAGGTAAGGGATTTACCTGAAAACCTATAGTAGGATAGCTCTCCACCTTCCTCAGTGGAGTCCTGACCAGGGGTATCAAACTCCAATGTCTATGTACCTGTTGTGTTGGCGTAGTTACCAGACCAGTGGGAGGAGGTGTTGATGACAGTGATGCGTCCCAGTGTGGTCTCAGCAAACAGGCGCTGTGCCAACACCGTGCCTGATGATGACAACCAGATTCCTCCACCCTGAATCATAGTAAACACACACCTAGTCTATCTCTCTGTGTATGTTTGTTGCGTGTGAGAGAGTGAGTAATGGGTCTTTATATGCAAGTGTGCGTGTGTGTGTTGTGTAGGGTATAAGCATTTACATGCCTGTGTTTTCTTTGCACATTATTTTCTTGTGTGTGATTTCGTGCAGCGTTTTGTGACAGCCCTCTCTTGTGGGTGCTCCCTAGACCAGTGTTTCGAGGCGGGGATGGACTACATTGCTCGTCTGAGCTTGCCCCTCTACTCTGCACTCATGGGGACTGCATGCCGAGTCCCCATACACGCTCATCGACTCAGTTAGTTCCCACACACACGAAGTTAAACACCTAGACACGACTGAGACTTTTGTGTAAATCATGCATTGATGTCACTTTGATAAAAAACTCGAGCTACAAAGGATTTTAAGTTGGGATTCAGCCCTTCAACTCCATACTAAATCTAATTCCATCTGCTGTATCTTTCTGTCCTCTCTACATATTGTGCTGATGTCCCACTGTAAGAACCTGGAGATCTTCACTGGTTCTGAGGGAGGTGACCTGACCACCAACAGTGTCTGGGACAAGTTCCAGCGTTACCGCTGTCTGGAGAACAGCCTGGTTGGGTCAAGACGCCCTATGTAGTTGCAAAGCAGCTAAAAAGTAGTAAGTAGTTGAAAACGTACTAAATAGCTAAAACGCTAAAGTTGTCTATGGTTAGATTCAAACTCGTGACCTTTGGGCTGATAGACGTTTGTGTTATAGGCCCACCCCGACCAACCACACACCTTTCGTTTTTGCCTTAACTAACCATCTGTCTCATGTCACCATACCAAACGTAGCATATCATACTACATGCAGGGTCTCGGATTTATGAACATAATAATACGAAATGCTCTGAGACCAGGTTGTCGCTCGGGGCTCGGCACAACTGGACCTTGTGGGCTGACCAACTCCTACAGGGCTCTTGTTCTTTGAGGTTTATTGGCAGACTACACTCATAAGGGGTATTGCCGGCACCTACTGTACAGGGTAGTAAAATAAATAACCTCAAAACAAAATATGTTTTGGATGAACAAATTCATACAAATTACCAAAAACAAAAACACTAACCAAATTCAATACCCTGAATTTAAAACAAAAAAACGGTTTTCAGTCTGATTCAAATGTTTATTCAGATCCCTACACAGGCTCAGGAACCTGGGAGGGGGGGCGGGGGACCTCTTCATTCAGTACTCCCTGTACTCCCAAGTGGCGCAGTGGTCTAAGGCACAAATTGTTATCATATCCTGCCACATGTTACACAATCTACTGCAAATCTAACGGTTTCTCTCCCCCCCTGGATGGGGGGACCTCTTTCCCTGTTATCAGTTTCACAGTGGTCACAAGTTGTCTGCCACAGTTCCTTGTCTGCTAACAGTTCCTTGTCTGCTAACAGTCCCTCTTTTCCTATGCACATACATTCAAGAATACTCTTAGTTATTGTCTTACCATTACTTTAAACGTATAAATCATTTAGTCATTATCTTACCTTCATAAACATATAAATCATATGGATTTCTATAACACACTGCAGCAGCTTCTGTCTGATCAGATCTTACCGCATACCTCACATACCCAAGTTTTACATAAGTTGGGAGAACCACTTCACTCTTTTCCGTCCATAATTCAATTCAAGTGGCGTGCGTCTACTGCTCCTGGAATGTTTTCCCTAAACCACACAGCCTCTATTTTCAAAAAGACACCCTAGATGACAACTTTAACCGGTCCCCTTACTCTGAAAATCATAGCGTTCCACATCAGACCTCGACATCTTGTGGAGCCACAGAGCTTTCTCCTTTTGCGCTTTTGACACACACGAAAGCAACATCATACCGCTCCTAGTCGCTCTGATGATTCCACTTTACCCAATTTGTCCCTCACCATCTTCTAGACTGCAAACGGGTCACCCAAAAAAACACCCTTGCTCGTGAATCGCACTCTAACCATAAACTGCTGGACATATCCAACTGTTCATAGCCCTTTTTACTCCACTCTTCTTCACCATCGTTCACTCATTCTCACCAACTGTACTCACACACACAATACTTCCGCTTCTCCCATTGCTTCCCCTCAACCCCCTCTCTTGCAGCGCTCAACTGAACAGACAAATCAATCAACCCTGCGCTGGACAGTCAATTCATCCTTAGGCATGGATCAACCGGACTGCAGCATGCTGACCAAGCACAGGGGCCCACCCAACTGGGCACCTGTGCAGTCCATTTAAAAATAATTAATTATTCCCTCGCCCCTTGCCCTGCAAGTGTCAACTCATCAGACGTTATGATACGTCATCAGAAGTGTCCACTTAATTTGAGGGCTGAGTGGAGAGGGTGTGTCTTTTAAGTGTTTGGAATGCAGCCAGGGATTCCCCCAAGGGAAGTGGCTAGCGCAAGGGCTGCGGGTGGGAAAATAACGTGTTTGGAAGCAAACCGGCAGCGCCACTTCCATGTTTACCGCTGTTACTCCGGAGATAAATTCTCAAAAGACTTGCAACCCGGACTCTAGAAACTCCACCGTCAATTTGAGGCTCCTCTGTTGAGATAGGCAGTGTAATGTTGTTTTATTATTTATCGGCAGCGACCGAAAGGAATGAGTACCTTTACATTGCGTAATCTGTACAGCACAGATATTTGGCCACTTTGAGGCTAGCCTGTGGTGGCCGGTTCTGTATGCTGATTGGCTGCATTTATTTATAGTAGGCAAACAGTTGTTATTGTCCCCTAAAGAGCGAGGTTAGGCTATACATGCTTTATGCTTATTTTCCTCTAGCTGATTTTGGTACCTTGTTTGCCACTCACATTTGATATTGAATAAGTTGCATCGTTTGCTGTGTCATAGTGTGTTATTTATTGAAACAGTTGCGTTGGTTGCCGTGCTTTAGTGTGCTACTCACTGAAACAGAATTGTGTGGTTTTACATGGCAAGTTTGCGATTTGCTGTTTTTAATATTTACTTCTTGAATTTTTAATATTAACTCCATGAATTTGCCCATTTGGTTTACACTGCCTGTCTGTACCTCTGGTCAGGGGAAGAAAGTGGCAGTAGAACTGAGTCTCTTTGGGACTGTTTTGCCGCTCGACTGTCTGCTACGGTTAGAGTCAGTTCTGGCCACTATAGGGCCCTAAGTGACCATGTTTGTTAGTTTTGTCTTACCCTACCAACGAGTACTGACTACTCCCTATACATTTTCTACAATAAAGATTGTGTATTTAACTGCTACCTTTTGTGCTGTATTGTGTGTTATGGGGATCCAAAAGAACCGGTCAATTTTCCACTTTGACATTCATTGCTTCTAATTTGGATCTCTCGCGCAACATGGGACAGCTTTTGTCAACACCGAAGCCCTGCACAGAATAATCAGTTCATCCTTGTGCATGGTCAACTGGACCGTGCTCACTGACTAATTCAAACGAATCCGCATGGCGCGAGCGGACCAATTGAAGGCAATTTTGTCTGTTCATTCCTTCTCAATTGTCATTTAGATCTCTCTCGCACGAAATTCGACCAGCTTTTGTCCACATCGGCACCTCCTAGATCTGAAGCACATACTTGACGTCATGCACCCAAGAAGACTCAACCAATCACACTACACACCGTTGGACTGGCTAAGGGAAAGCATGTGTTAGTTCCTCTATCACTCCAGTGTAAGTGACCAATCTAAGGTTTTACACCCACCTCAAAGCCCACTCCCCACCAGCCTGAAATCCACTTGAGAAAAACATAAAATGAAGCCTAAGACAGCAACTTCAGAAATGAAGAGTGAAAACTTGACAAAAACATGTGACCAGTGGCAAATTTAGCACGTTAATCTTGGTGGGGCAAAGCCACAACACTAAACAATACATTAATTGCACTATAACGGTGTCAAACAATGCCCACAAACTTTTAGGGACAACATAAAGCTGTACCAACAGCAGAGCTTTATTTTCAGCACCATGGAGTGAATCCTTACCACTGCTACACCTGGCTATCAGCGGAGCCTTGTCTGGCAGCAACACAGTTCATTCAGCCTCATTTACTGCCTTTGAGACAAACAAAAAACTGATATGGCTGACTTGCTTAAACAAAAGTGGTTTCTACTGACAATTGAGATGTACAAACTATGTCATAAGGCGACGACGAGCAGACAAGAGGCAATCCGTAATTTCGATTAAGACCGTGAGCGAGCTAGGATGGACGTAGTCAATATAAGAGTCAAGGAGGTGATGTGCATATTTTGTCTGAATGAAATGTTTTCCAAAATCAACAACCAATCTATACACATATGTTATTGTAACGTGACACCCGTGGAAGCCACCAAAGGGAGTGACATATATAAGGCAGGTCAAGGAGGTGATGGAGTCCAGGTGAGTGTCATTATGCTCGTAACGATGGTGACAGGTGTGCACCATAACGAGCAGCCTGGTGACCTAGAGGCCGGAGAGGGAGCACATGTGACAGTCATGTAACTATGCCCTTTCTCTTTTATCGAGTCCTAAAAGAGTTATTAGGTAAATGTGAAGGAAAAAAATGGTGCTCTACAGTTTTTAAAACGTTGACTGTTCGAAGACGAATTGCAATCTATATAAATGTTAATAAAACATCTCAAATCATAACAAAACTGTCAAATGTTTATTCTGACATCATTTTTTTTTGGGGGGGGGGGGTTATTGCACTATATGTCTGTATGGGGAAGACAGTTTAAGCAGAAAGGTTTCAAATACTTTTGTCTGGAAAAATAGCCTTCATGATTATCATTCGGTGCAACAGACATAAAGTCACCATTTTGGATCAAATCACATGATGGTGACATCATTAAGATGCCTTTGAGATACCCTTTGGTTAAGAATAAAGTTTAGCAAGTCTCTCGTAAATGTTTTGATAATTTTACATTTCCACTCCCTGTCAGGTTTACCCCAAAAATCGGATCATTCTGTGCTACTGCTAAAAACCAATAACATTTTTGAATGATCTGAAAAGCTTGTGTTTTTTTTCGATACTCAAGATACTTGATGTCAAAGTCAAGTGTTCACATGGGTGGTGCACAAGCAGTTGCCTCTAAAATATGTTTATGTGAGAAAAGTCATACGGTGTAACCACAATGATCATTCGGAGTCACCAGAAATCACGGTTACACCACATGACTAAAACAATGTACTGAATGATGTCAATATGTTTGTCTTTGTATTAATTTATCTATTCATCTATATTTATTTTTTGTACATACGAACATCATATATCCTTTTGTAGGATATTAGTGTTTTATGTCAGTTTAAAAATATATATATATATTGTAGTGCATATCAAGCAGTTAATACTGAAAATATGTTTACGTAAATAACTAGTATCCTAATCTATCCATATTTATTGAGGGCCAATTTGCTATGCCTTTATCAAGCAAATGCCTTTATCGTCAGGACACAGATTATTGCTGACTCAGTTGCAAATAGGCAGCCGCCTACAATCCATACAAGTGTTGTGTACACATCAGAAGGTAGCCATCCTGCACCACCATATCTGACTCCCTTAGACATGGTGAGAGAGCAGTATGGGCTCACCTGGAACATGTCCTAAGAGATGTCAAGAACAATAATCCACAAATCATGACCCTCCACATGATGAGCGATGGTCCCGTCACCCAATACAGAAACTAGAAGAACATGTACCTACTCAGCACTCTGCTATATATTTACGGATTCAAACAAATGACCTGGAACTTTTCTGAAAAGTCCACGGGAAGGGTGAGGAATGTTTTTGTCTGGCCCTCTGTGCCAGACATTACCTTCTACTATGAAGGAGATGTGAAGTCAATGATCAAGTGTATAGTAATGGCGGTGCGAACAGCAATGATCATTTGGTACAACCAGTGTTAATGTTAAAAATCAATTAAATTACGTTATTGTCCGAAATGCAGAGAGAAGGTCAGTTCATAAGAGAAAAATGCCGTTCTGTGAAATGTTATATTGTTTTCATTTATTTAACAGAAGTTGTAGTTGACAATCCTTATTTAACAGAAGTTTTAGTTGATGGGTCATCCAGTGTAAAGTGAAAAAACAAAGACATATGATACTGTAACTTCTAACTTCTTTAATGTTGAATATTTGAGACCATGTACAGTACCAGACAAAAGTTTGGACACACCTACTCATTCTAGGGTTTTTCATTATTTTTACTATTTTCTACATTGTAGAATAATATTGAAGATATCAACACTATGCAATAACACATATGCATGCAGTAATCAAAAAAGTGATAAACAAATCAAAATATATTTTATATTTAATGCCTTGATGACAGCTTTGCACACTCTTGGCATTCTCAGCCAGATTCACGAGGAATGCTTTTCCAACAGTCTTGAAGGAGTTCCCACATATGCTGAGCACTTGTTGGCTACTTTTCCTACACTCTGCGGTCCAACTCATCCCAAACCATTGAGGTCAGGTGATTGTGGAGGCCAGTCTCCTCTGAACAGTTTATGTCGAGACGTGTTTGTTATTTGAACTCTGCAAAGCATTTATTTGGGCTGCAATCTGAGGTTCAGTTAACTGTAATAAACGTATCTTCTGCAGCAGAGGTAACTCTGGGTCTTCCTTTCCTGTGGCGGTCCTCATGAAAGACAGTTTCATCATAGCTGTGGATGGTTTTTGTGACTGCACTTGAAGAAACTTTAAAAGTTCTTGAAACTTTCCAGACTGACTGACCTTCATGTCTTAATGTAATGATGGACTGTCGTTTCCCTTTGCTTATTTGAGCTGTTCTTGCCATAATATGGACTTGGTCTTTTACCAAATAGGGCTATCTTCTGTATACCAACCCTACCTTGTGACAACACCTTTATCCCAAGAAGGAAATCAATTCCACAAATTAACTTTTAACAAGGCACAACAGTTAATTGAAATGTATTCCAGGTGACTACCTCGTGAAGCTGGTTGAGAGAATGCCAAGAGTGTGCAAAGCTGTCATCAAGGTAAAGGGTGGCTCTATGTGTTATTTAATAGTTTTTGACACAGATAGATGAGACAAATATTTCTCCAGATGTATAAATGGGAGACATCCGGTTGGCGTTTCCTCTCACTACCAAAGATATATTTGGAGTAATTATCGCACGTTGAGGCACACGCCGTTGACTGTGTAATCAGTAGTGCCGTATCCATGGCTACCCATCGAATCAATCACCAAAGCAATGTTCACTGATAGATATCAGTAATGAAACAAATCTACAGCTGGTTTTAACACAACTAGCACGAGGCAGCATGGCTAGCTAACATTAGTTATGTGCCCAGGCATATTACATCCAAGGCCATCCCAGGGTATGTTGCACAATCAATAGTTGCCATTTGTGACACTGGGTCATTGCAAAGTCATTTATCGAGTTGTGGAACACCATAAAGTACCTCTTAAATTATGGTAGATGTCTGTAAAACATTGTATAGGCAACTACTTATGTTCTGTTGCCCTATGATCAGATTAAGTCAGAATACCACAAAATATAGTCTACTATAATTATATGCATCTTAAGAAAATAGACTAAACTCAAAGGTTGTACATTTATTAAATGCCTGTTAACATGGTGAAACATATAGAACATATGACAACCATGAAAGTAGAGCATTGTATCACATTGTGCATGCATCCCCTCAAAAGGATAATGGTACAAAAAAGACATACATCATGTGTAGCATTAGAGCAAAGCGTCAACACATCTATCTGGTTTAAGAGGGCAGCAACCGATAATGTTTCATAGGATAAAGTGTGGGTTTTATTGTAATGTTTCATAGGATGGGATAAAGTGTGGGTCTTTATTCTATAATATGTTCTCTGTTATTTGGGGTGTTGCTAATCAGGCAATGTTTATTGAGGTGGTGTCTCAGAGAGGAGTGTCAGTTTTGATTGAAGAGGAGTGTGACGTAGACCCCAGATGTCTGCAAACTTAAGGAATGAGTCCATATACACTACTAACTATAGCAGGACACAATCAGTAAGACTGTAAGGTCCTCATTTGGGTACTGGTCACAGGAGTAGCAAGAAAGGCTGCCTTTCTCATGACTTCTGGAGTCTACGTCACACTCCTCTTGCACATACAGAGAGAAAAAACAACATGGCTGCTGTTTAAATGAACTGTAGAGTACTATTAAAAACAATCAGGGTGAATAACAGGGATAGAGGACATAACCATAAACTATTATCTACAAACTACAATGTTGTACCACAGATGTTATAGAAACCACTGCATTACTAAATGAACTATAAAACAGGAGACCTGAGGCATAGACCAACATCCAGCTGAATTCAATAAAATGTGAGATTAAACCGAACACACTTTTGTAATTACTCAGGAGGAAGATGTGGCTGAGAAACGTCAGGCGTAGCGACATCAGTCTGCAGAAGTCCTTTGAGGACCTGGAGAAAGGGGGTTACGCTGTGTGCGAGGAGCCCTTTGAAGAGTGTTCCATTGTGATTATTGACCATCTTTGTCAATAAAAATACATTTCAGTCATATGATACTTTTCCGGAAGACACTGTCCTCCGAGGCAGTACCTACCAGATTAAATTGCATGGATCCACCCCCTCAATCTGCAACAGATGCACGGCGTAGTAGAAAAATAAGTAAGCCAACCACAAAGTTCATAGCAATTAAAGGTGCAACCATTAATTGCACACACATTGAAACAAAAATATCACAAAGTTAATCTCATACAGATGTTACGTTAATAAGAGAATGCAGCTCCTGGAAAAGAAGCTGTCAAAATCACACAAAAAAACAGTCCGCAAGACTAAAAGCCACCATAACCAAGTACATCATCATCTTATAGAAATGGAGGACATCGTTGACAAAAACCGTAGCAGCCTCTGGGCAAAAACTGGCATTGTGTAAGGACTATGAGTCCTCTTACTTAGATCTAGTGCCTTTGATTGCATCATGGAAGGCCAGGTCGAGCATGCCTACCCCCTCATAGAAAAAAATATAAAGAAATGCACCATGTATAGAATGCGAGCACAGTTTAGAAAAATAAATGGTTAAGTTAACGAACCAAAAACCATAGCACAGCGAAAACTTAAGTGTTTCACCGGATAGTACTCAAATGTACCTGGGTGACTTCACACTAAATGTCTTGTAGTTTGCTCATACTTCAAGTTATCCATCTGAAACTTTGCACATATACTGCTGCCTTCTTGTGGACACCAGAGTTTTTTTTTGTATTTTATTCTACCAGATCTATTGTGTTATATTCTCCTACATTCAATTCACATTTCCACAAGCTTCAATGTGTTTCCTTTCAAATCGTACCAAGAATATGCATATCCTTGCTTCAGGGCCTGAGCTACAGGCAGATAGATTTGGGTATGTCTCTTTAGGCGGAAATTGAAAAAAAGGCGGCTATCCGTAAGAAGTTTTAATAACCTCACTCAATTATATTTTACCAATAATCTCTAGTATTGATTCGCAAAATGACAACTGTTAACTAGTCGCCATCTAGTTTTTTGCATGTGCGGAGCAGAGCTAATTTAAAGTTATTGATTTAGCTGACGTTAACTGTTCGCTAACTTAACAATACTGTTCCTCAGCATCAGTTTTAATGGAAAATAGCTAGCCAAACTGTTAACACCCACTACAAAACGTTTTAATATTTAATTTGTATAACCTTGACCTATATATTTGTAACTTACTTTTCAATATTGGTGGCGTATTTACAGTCTCAACAACAAATAGTTACTTAAAGTTTGCTACATCAACTCAAGTGTTGAAGTCTCTCTTCTCCAAATCTCCAGTCCCAACGTCTGCATCTCATTTTGAACTACAATGTAGAAAATATTGAAAATAAAGAAAAACCCTGGAATGAGCAGGTGTGTCCAAACTTTTTCCTGTATATATTCAAATTTTACTCTTTGCCTGAAATATTGGTCAGAATTTTTAAAATGTAATTCATGGTCGCACCAAATGACTTTTTTTTAGTAGATCAATTTAACAATCATATAAAAAAAATATTTGAAAGTGTATAGGTAACACAAGGGAATAGGGAGTATTTCAAATTAAATTATTTTCCCTTTTCAAATGTTTTTGCTTTGTCATTATGGAGTATTGTGTATAGATTGATGAGGGGGGAAAACAATATAATCAATTTTAAAATAAGGCTGTAACGTAAGAAAATGTGGAAAAAGTCAAGGGGTCTGAGTACTTTCCGAATGCACTGTACGTCATTGACCCATACCTATTTGTTCAGCACTTTTGAAATGTACAGAGACAGAATTCAGAACATAGGCCATTCTTACAGTAAAGTCTCCCTGTACACCAAGTCAGAAGCGTAAGATAAATCAAGGGGGCATAAGCAATAAGCAGACAATGATAACAATATTCAATGATGACATTTCTCTAAAACTGGCTATAGGCTACATGTGCACCACCAAGTCAGAACAGTAGGCTAAGTTAGGAGGAGGAAAGGGACCAAATTATTAGAGTGAGGCACATGGGCTACTAACAGCTTACTACACAGCATACACTTGGTATTACTTTCTTATCTACATTATACATATCTCCCTGGCATATTACATCATTTATGCAGCAGCATACAATACATTTTTTGACTCACCTTGTTGTTCTGTGTTCACTTGAAGAGGAAGGTGGCTCAGTGGTTCTTCTTGGGCAAATTTTGTCATCAAAGTCTGTCATTCTCTGCATTTATGGTGCTTTCAAGACAACTGGGAACTCGGAAAAAAAGTTGAATCATGACATCAGTCATCTTCAGGTCGGAGCTCTAGAAAGAGGCCCGAGTTCCCGACTTGAAATTCCGTCAGAAGTCATGCTGGATCGACAGCATGGCCAATGTATTCAACCTTTTCTGGCCCATCATGTTGAATGTTTATTATTTTAAGCTTGGAAAACAGACCCTTATACCCAGACTTGGACCCCACACTCAATCCACTGAATAACAGGCTAGTGATTGCTTTGTAACGCTTGCGGTTAGCCACTGATTCATTCCAAACCACTTGTTGAATTTTCAATTTCTAACTTGTTGTGTAATGTTTATGTCCAATGGCCGATGAGCACCGATATGTTTTATCTATAATTCCTCTTCATAATTGAAAATTAATTGCCAGTAGATTGTCGACTGAATTCATGATGATGACGGCTAGCTTGCAAGCTAAGATTTTGAAAGTATGATGTTGACATGATCAGTCCACTCAAAGCTACGGTAGATATAACATGATTTGACGTCATTTTATTGGTTGTCAATGACCTTGAGCCTTCTTGGATGGGTACTTCTAATGTAACTCCATGGCAGCACCCAAGGGGCTTGAATTTTCAAGCTCTACCTGTAAATTGTTCGGTGACGTAGTGTCCCCATGAGTGAGAAAACACTGAGCCAATCATGGCACAACTAGAGAACATTACCAACCTCTACACTCCGTATTTTCCGCTGGCTGCCCCACCACCACAGAAAGCACTGAGCTAGGCTGAAACACCTGCATTTTGGAGCTGCCTTATTCAAGAAAGCAAAATAGTTTGTATGCGGCTTTATTTTCTCAAATATAAATATATATTTTACATTGTTTGCAAACTGATGCGTGTGACACGTATTAATGCCAAAATAACATGCAACACAGGCAACCAAAAAGGTAATTTAAAAAAAAGAAAAGTGGTTCGCTAAACATGAATGATGATTCGCCACTTCATGTGAATACTGTTAGTGGACAATTGTTTACACATTTGTACCATGTTTCTTAGCTTACGATTCTATATTTTTTCATCAGACATTCTTTTTTTGGAACTGCGGCATTGATGTTCTGCTTGCCCAATGTCACACCCTCAAGTTTGGCCTGTCTTCTAAAGGGACACATCCTCTACTCTCTCAACCATCTCTTGCACAACGGACTTGAGGCTGATTTGACGCAATAGTAGTACAGATAGCATGACTTTTGGTGGACTGCAACAGAGCAGGTAAATGTTGAACTGGAACGCAAAAATGCTCTGAGGTTACTGGTCGGGCCAGTGACTGGCGAGATCCAGCGGGCCATCTTGTCGGAGTCGGACCTTTATCACATTGTATTGCATTACACCCTCTAAGCTTAATCCACCAGATTCCTTGGCCAGAATTTGTTAAATCTTTTGTTGGTAATATTATTTAAAAAATGAAATGTAACAAAAATCAAACATTTTGAGATCTGGCTGCGGACCCCCTGCCGTACCTCAACGGACCCCAGGTTCCCACTTTTAGCACCCCTGCAGTAGAGCACAATGTTGAAGTGTATCAGATATATCGTTTAGAACCTATGTGCAACTCTATGTAAAGTGAGTAGTAATGTCAGCTCTTATACTAGAAGTTTTATTTGACTTTGTGTAACTTTTCTTTTATAGATTTAATCACCAATGACCGTATTATAGACACTGCATTATGAAATCTGCATTGAAATGATCATTGAGTGATTGAAATTGAAAGGGACAGAATGATGGAAGAAAACTGAAAAAGGCCGCCCCTTACTCAACCTGAAGTTCTTTACTCAACCCCCTTGGCACACTATCATAAGCTCTGTAGCTTGCCTAAACCTTATGTGGATCTGTCTACTTCCCATGTGTCATGGCATTGGGTGATGTAGCCTACAGTATGACATTGCACTGCTGTTCCAGGGCCACTCCCCTTTACCTGAAGCAAAACAGTTATTCTGGTGTAGTAGGCGTTGATCTCAAACTGTTCATTGAGGTATACACAATAGGAACTCAGTCTAGTGTGAGAGTAACAGACAGGAAAAGGCTTCAGTTTCAGAGAAACAAGTGCTGAGACGCTGAGACAGACACTCTTCTGCTTGCTGATAGTGTTTTCTGCTGCTTTTCTGAACTGTCAAGAGGACAGGAATAGCCAGGTAAGGATTTTACTTTATTTGTTATTGAACTGGGTCAGACTAATTTCATTTCAACCTGAATTTCATTCCAATTAAATCATATTTTTCACCTGTGGTTATGCCAAATGTATGTAAGTTGCACATTTAACACAACAAAGTACATTGTAGAGCTGGGACAATTAAAATTAAATAAGCTTGCTAATAAGGGTGATTGTTAATGGGACAATTGATGGCTACAACCATCAAACTAGTAGTAGTAGTTAAATGATTAAAAAAAACTGTGGTGCACATTAATGCTATAAATGTATTGTTATATTTATCCACATTGCATTCATTCAGGCAATTTATCACGTTATGGATGTCCAAAATCGGCCAGCTCTAGTTCATTGCACAATTAGTCGTTCTAAAAAGACACGCAACACTAACTACATAGCTACACACAAAATGTAATGCACAGGGATGTTTGGTTGGGTTTACAATATACTGCAAATGTATAATAGATCAGAATGATGTTAGAATCAATGTTGCACAACTGATATACCTAAGAGAGTTGAGTTGACTGAGACATCCCCATGGCAATTTTTTTTTCTTTTTTCTTTTCATGCAGCCCATGGAAATGCCAGAAATGGATGTTGACCTTTCTCTCTTCGTTGAATTCCTCAACTTCACTTATCCTCCCATAGACGAGCTCATGGGGGTCCCTTGTAACGTCTCTATCTTGGGCTTGAGCAGTGTTGGTCTAATGATCACCTATATCGCTGTGTTCATCTTCAGTGTGCTGGGTAACAGTGTAGTCATCTACGTGGTGTGCTGCATGGCTAGGGGCCGGACCACCACAGACGTCTATCTGATGCACCTGGCAATGGCTGACCTCCTCTTCTCCTCGACCCTCCCCTTCTGGGCCGTCTATGTCTACTCCCACTGGATTTTCGGTACCTTCCTCTGCAAGTTCCTGTCTGGCCTCCAGGATGCTGCCTTTTATTGTGGGGTTTTCCTGTTAGCGTGCATTAGTGTGGACCGCTACCTGGCTATCGTGAAGGCCACGCGGGCACTGGCCCAGCGGCGCCACCTGGTGGGGTTGGTGTGCGGAGCCGTGTGGCTGGTGGCGGGGCTACTCTCGTTGCCCGTGGCACTCCAACGGGAGGCTATCCAACCCGAGGATCTTGAAGGCCAGATCATCTGCTTTGAGAACCTGACTGCGGCGAGCAGCGATCGGTGGCGGGTGGGTGTGCGGGTGATTCGCCACGTGCTGGGCTTCTTCCTGCCACTGTCGGTCATGGTCGTCTGCTACAGCTGCACTGCAGCGACGCTGTTCCGTGGCGTGCGCAACGGCGGCCAGAAGCACAAGGCCATGCGCGTCATCCTGGCCGTGGTGCTGGCGTTCGTGGCTTGCTGGCTGCCGCGCAACATCAGCGTGCTGGTAGACACGCTGATGCGGAGCGGCTCGCTGGGCGAGGAGACGTGTGAGTTCCAGAACAAGGTGAGCGTGGCGCTGTATGTGACTGAGGTGATGGCGTTCACGCACTGCGCCGTCAACCCCGTGCTGTATGCCTTCATCGGGCAGAAGTTCCGGAACCAGCTCTTGGTGGTGCTCCACAAGCATGGGCTGATCAGCAAGAGGTTGATGGTGGCGTACCGCAGTGGCTCAGTCAACAGCACGGCCAGTCAAAGGTCTAGGAACACCTCTGTTACCCTGTAAGGTTTCAGTAATCAGGGGGTGGTGTGGAAGGGGTGAGTTTCACTGGTTCCTCACAACGTATGGTCAGGGGTGCGGGCATGGCGAGAAACTTGTTCTTCTTCTTCTTCTAGGGGTGTGTGTGTGTGTGTGTGTGTGTGTGTGTGTGTGTGTGTGTGTGTGTGTGTGTGTGTGTGTGTGTGTGTGTGTGTGTGTGTGTGTGTGTGTGTGTGTGTGTGTGTGTGTGTGGTCTGTGGTAGAGGTTGGGGGCATGGATGATTCTATTGTATAGGTCCAATCCAATGTTTTTCATGTGATGCTTCAATGCTTGCTAAGTATAAACAACATACATGTCAAGGCCTAATGTGTATTAAATCTTCATATTGCAACTTTTTCTTTGTCAATGCCTGAAATAACTATTTGAGAAGAGCCGGAACATTGTGATATTTTTCAAGTGATGACCTGATAATGAAAGTCTTATCTACCAAAACAGAGGGAAATAGTTACGTGGGCGAAATGACTCAATCTGTATTGCAAAAGATGTTGCCATATTTTCGCTCTGTTTACTTGCATCCTCATTCCTCAATGACCACCACTGCATCTCTCACTTACCTCCTCAATTGCATAATTGGATCAATCTGCTGTATAGGTCTATGGGTCGTTCCACGAACAGAGTGCAGTTTATGTCCCTCAGACATTGTGTTTACATTTAGATAAAACACTCAATTTAAGAGTTGGATCACATACATCTCTAACTAAACCATGTTGAAATTTCCAATAGTACCCTTACAGAAAAAACATGCACTTCACATGTGAACGCATGTGATATCGTGATGATCACATGATTAAATGTGAAGTTAATGTGATAACATGCATGTGAAGCAAAATGTGATAGCATAAAACTGCACGTGATGATCTCATGTGAACTGTAACATCTCTGGGGTAGATGGATGATTCTATTGTATAGGTCCAATCCAGTTTTTTCCTTCTAATTTTTCCTTTATTTCACTAGGCAATACAGTTAAGAACAAACTCTTATTTTCAATGACAGCCTAGGAACAGTGGGTTAACTGCCTTGTTCAGGGGCAGAACAACAGATGTTTACCTTGTCAGCTCAGGGATTTGATCTTGCAACCTTTCATTTACTAGTCCAACGCTCTAACCACTAGGCTACCCTACCGCATTGTTGCATCAATGCTTGCTAAGTATAAGCAACATACATCTCAAGGCCTAATGTGTATTAAATCTTCATCTTCCAACATTTATTTGTCAACAGACGTGTGATGTATTTGTGTTCCGCTTACAACAATAGAGAAAATGCTATTGTACTCGTAAATAAGATGCACACATTTAAAAACCTATTTTAACTTATATTAGGATCCACCAGCTCAAATAAGGGTGTTCTGAACTTTGTCAATGTCTAAAAAACAAGTTGAGATGAGCAGGAAAATGGTGATCTTTGTCAAGTGATGATCTGATAATGAATGTCTTATCTATCAAAACAGAAGTGGTTATGTGAGCAAAATAACTCCATTTATGACCGTGATCTGTATTGCAAAAGCACACCAGCATGACTCTAACTGTGTTCATTCCTCAATGACCACTGCATCTTCTCACTTCCTGCCTCAATTGCACAATTTGATCAATCTGCTGTATAGGTCTATGGGTCGTTCCACGAACAGAGTGCTGTTTATGTCGGTCAGACATTATGTGTGTACATTTTTCTGAAACACTCAGTTTAACAGTTGGATCACATACACTCAACTCCTGAAACTGACCCCATTCTGCTTTCCCAAATATCAATCTCCTCAATCCATTTCCTACTGAATCTTGCACCCTCATTCCTACAGTACACATGGTAGTATAGTGATCACTACCCCATGTAGATTCCTCCAAAACCTCCCAACTATATCTGTCTGCCCTTGAACTTGAGATCATTGTAAGATCCAGAGCAGATTCATTCATTTCCAGTTACTGGGCCAATCCTGGTTCCCCGGCCATCATTAAGATTCACAAGCCCTTTTTCATCAAGTAGTTCCTCCAACACTTGTCCATTTACATCAGTCTGTAACCCTCCCCAGAGCGTACTACGAGCATTAAAATCCCCCACAACACATTACACATCTCCTATCTTGACCTTCTACTGTACATTCCCAAGGGCCATCAACTCTAGTGTCTTACACAGGTTGTAAAACTTCACTATTACCATATTCCCCCCTCCCAACCACATCTCTACCACTACATACTCGTGCTCAACACCGTCTCCCACACTCCTATATGAGATCCCCTGCTTTATAAAGGTAGCACACCCTCCCCCTGCCACACTATCGCTATGGACTGCAACATAACGTTGTATATCCACAGCTAGAGTAGGTTTAAGCCATGTCTACTGGAGACATATTACATTAGGTTTGTCTAGTAACTCCTCAAGAAACTGAACGCTTTCCCATTAGCCATCAAACATCTTGCATTCACATTGAAGGATTAACACCATTATGAAAATGAATCAATACATTATTGCTGACAGGACTGATTCTCAATCTTATCGAGGTCATCCTGTAAATGTTCCCATATTAGTCCTGTGATCTTCACTGCCTGCTCCACTATGATCTGTATCTTCTTACTAATAGATTGTCATTTTCTTTTCTGAGCAATTGATTGCTGCTGTCACAAATGTAACAACCTTCCTCGTGTCTACGACCAGTCTTGTGTTCTCACCCATTCTGTTCCCACCCATTCTGTTCTGTTTCTGCGTGAGTTACATGAGCTGCGTCTGCATTTGAGATTTTACGCTCACTCCTCACTTGCTGCACTTCCACCCGCCTTTTCATCACTGCACAACACCCATATACCACACTACGGGCACCCCCACAGTTACAGCACTTTAACTGGACCCTGTCTCCACAATATGCATGTTCTCCACCACACTTCGCAAATGTCCTTTTGCCTTTTCAGACCTTTGACAGTTATGGCAACGCAATGGTTTCGGAACATAAGCTTGCACATAGTAACTCCTTTATCCAAGCTTAACTTTTTCCTGGCTGTACGAGATCCTCAAAGTTTAGTAGCACTGACAGGCTATCCACCTTCCTCCTATCTCGTGTCATCTGGAGACACTTTGCCACTTCAAGTAGTCTTTTATTTCTTTCATGTTATCAATTTCTGGAACTCCTGTAATAACTCCCTTCAGCCACTGCCATCCAGTTTGATCTGGCATGCTACTATCAACCATATGTTTAATACCTGCTTGAGTTTGAGTGCTTTCTCATACTGTTAAGTATTGACACACACACCATCACCAAACTTCCATCATGAAGAATTTTAGCAGACACAACCTCTCCTACTTTACTGTCCAAATCCCGAGTCAATGCGATCTCATTCACCGCCGTGACTCCACCCTCATACTTAAATTTCTTAAAATTCTTGCTATTTCGACCTCATTCACCCTTACAGGGCACAACTGGAACACAAGCATTTCATTACATCCGCAATAACATCTGCTAAATATGTGTACGTGACCAATAGAATTTGATATGATCTGCAGGACCGTGTATCCACTGACTCTTCAACAACATATACAGGTATGTATCCTAGTGGTTAGAGCGTTGGGCCAGTAACCGGAAGGTTGCTGGATTGAATCCCCAGGCTGACAAGGTAAAAATCTGTCGTTCTGCCCCTGAGCAAGGCAGTTAACCTACTGTTCCCTGTGGATGTCGATGAAGGCAGCCCCCCGCACCTCTCTGATTCAAAGGGGTGGGATTAAATGTGGAAGACACATTTCAATTGAATAGATTAATTTGTACAACAGACTAGGGATCCCCCTTTCCCTACAGTATACTCAGTCTGCACACACTTGCCACTTGTCCAACATTGCAATGGTCTGTTCACAAAAACTCACATCTCATATTAACTCATATACCCCAAATGTACATGTGTATGGAGAAACTGTTCATCAAATTGCAATAGCACAGCCTTCCTCCTTCCATCCAGCATACAGTTCAAGCAACATGCCTCCTCTACTCCTGGTATGCAGTGTTTAATTAAGACGTTGATGTCACGGCCGTCGAAAGAAGCGGACCAAAGTGCAGCGGGGTGAGCGTACATTTTCCTTTCATTTAAAATGTCGCCAACAAACGAAGAACAAATGTGACGCTTACAGGGCTATAGTGCCACTAACAAACGTCAACTACCCACACTGAAAGGAGGGAAAAAGGGCTACCTAAGTATGATTCCCAATCAGAGACAACGATAGGCAGCTGTCCCTGATTGAGAACCATACCCGGCCAGAACATAGAAATAAAGAAACATAGAAAACAAAACATAGAATGCCCACCCCACATCACACCCTGACCTAACCAAATAGAGAAATAAAGCGTCTCTCTAAGGTCAGGGCGTGACAGTTGAGTCTCAATTTCCACCGAGACACCAGAGAAGACACATCTGTGTCCTGCTCAGAAAGTTAAAGCTTTCCACTTCATACTCCCATAATTTTCAGAGCCACAATGCACATTTCTTTTGTTCTTCTGATACACAATAAATCAATACCATACCGCTTCTGGTAACTCTGGCTGTTTCCACCTTTCCCAATGCGTCCTCCACCATCTGCGCGACAGCAATTGGGTCTCCCAAAAATATACTGAGCAAAAATATAAATGCAACATGTAAAGTGTTAATCCCATGTTTCATGCTCTGAAATAAAAGATCCCAGAAATGTTTCATATGCACAAAAAACGTATTTCTCTCAAATTTGGGAACAAATTTGTTTTCTTCCCTGTTAGTGAGCATTTCTCCTTTGCCAAGATAATCCATCCACCTGACAGGTGTGGCATATCAAGAAGCTGGTTAAACAGCGTTATCATTACACAGGTGCATACTGTATCACAGGTGCACTTCTCTCAATATGAGCAAGACAATGGAGCTGATCGTGGACTATAGGAAAAGGAGGGCCGAAAAAGCAGGGCTTTCTGACATCCAGGACCTACAGTATACACTAGGCGGTGTCAGAGAAGGCCCAAAAAATTGTCAAAGACTCCAGTCACCCAAGTCATAGACTGTTCTCTCTGCTACCACATGGAAAGTGTTACCGGAGCGCCAAGTCTATGAGCTTCTACCCCCAAGCCATAATACTGCTGAACAACTAATCAAAAGGCCACCCGGACTATCTTGTTTTTACACTGCTGCCACTCGCTGTTTATTATCTATGCATAGTCACTTTACAAATGACCTGGGCCAGGGCACTCGCCTGGGCTGCGGCGGTGTTGGAGCAACAGTGCACCATCTGCCTTAGTTTAGAGAAGTTTGTTGTGGAAGTTCGGAAGGTGTTTGATTCTCTGTTGTCTGGGTGAGAGGCTGCTCGTAAGCTGCTCCAGCTACAACAAGAATTCTGTAGTGTAGCAGACTACGCAATGGATCTTCGCACGTTGGCGGCTGAGAGTGCCTGGAACCCGGAAGCATTGTTTGACATGTTCCTTCACAGATTATCGGAGGTGGTCAAAGATGAGCTTGCAGCCCGGGAGCTGCCCATGGACCTTGACTTCCTCATAGTCTTGACCATCCGGATCGACGGGCGGCTTCGAGAACGTAGGAAGGAGAGGGAATCTGGGCCCTGTCGCCCTCATTTGCGATCGATTCCCACCTCGTCTCTGAAGAATCCCGGTGACCCCCGAAGTCTACATGTCTCTCGGGAATCACAGAGGGCTGCCGACTCGCCTCCTTTCGGAGTCTTGGCACCTGGGCAGGGCTAGATTGACTCCTGGTGAGCGCTTACGCCGACTCCACACCCAGAGCTGCCTATATTGTGGAGCTACGGGACATTTCGTATCTACCTCCCCTTTCTAAAACCAGGCTCATCAAGAAGGACTCTGGGGCCGATGACAGTTTTTTGGACGCTATCCTGGCGTCCGAGCTGGGCATCCCCACTCAGCCCCTCTCCATTCCCTTGAATGTTAGAGCGCTGGACGGGCGCTCTATAGTGAGCGCCAGCCAACGAGAGCGTAGAGGTCGCGTGGTGGGTAGTATATGGGGATTTGGTGATAAAACGGATGGCACTGTGATAGATTACATCCATTTTGCTGAGTAGAGTGTTGGGCACTATTTTGTAAATGACATCACCGAAGTCAACGATCGGTAGGATAGTCAGTTTTATGAGGGTATGTTTGGCGGCATGAGTGAAGGAAGCTTTGTTGCGAAATAGGAAGCCGATTCTAGATTTAATTTTGGATTGGAGATGCTTAATGTGAGTCTGAAAGGAGTTTACAGTCTAACCAGACTAGGTATTTGTAGTTGTCCACATATTCTTGGTCAGAACCGTCCAGAGTAGTGATGCTAGTCGGGCGGGAGGGTGCGGGCAGCAATCAGTTGAAGAGCATGCACTTAGTTTTACTAGAATTTAAAGCAGTTGGAGGCCACGGAAGGAGTGTTGTATGGCGTTAAAGCTCGTTTGGAGGTTTTCCAAAGAATGGCCAGATGTATAAAGAATGGTGTAATCTGTGTAGAAGTGGATCAGAGAATCAGCAGCAGCAAGAGCGACATCATTGATATATATATACAGTGGGGCAAAAAAGTATTTAGTCAGCCACCAATTGTGCAAGTTCTTCCACTTAAAAAGATGAGAGAGGCCTGTAATATTCATCATAGGTACACTTCAACGATGACAGACAAAATGAGAAAAAAAATCCAGAAAATCACATTGTAGGATTTTTAATGAATTTATTTGCAAATTATGGTGGAAAATAAGTATTTGGACAATAACAAGAGTTTATAACATCCAAGTAAAAATTCCCTGTCTTAGGTCAGTTAGGATCACCATGTTATTTTAAGAATGTGAAATGTCAGAATGATAGTAGAGCAAATTATTTATTTCAGCTTTTATTTCTTTCATCACATTCCCAGTGGGTCAGAAGTTTACATACACTCAATTAGTATTTCATAGAATTGTCTTTAAATTGTTTAACTTGGGTCAAACGTTTTGGTTAGTGTTCCACCAGCTTCCCACAATAAATTAATTATGGCCCATTCCTCCTGACAGAGCTGGTGTAACTGAGTCAGGTTTGTAGGCCTCCTTGCTCGCACATGCTTTTTTAGTTTTGCCCACAAATTTTCTATAAGATTGAGGTCAGGGATCTTAGCTTTCACAAGGATTCACCTGGTCACTATGTCATGGAAAGAGCAAGTGTCCTTAATGTTTTGTACAGTACAACTGTATATTTCCATTCATTTATTAAATGTATTGTGGACTTCCTATAGCAAAACAGAGAACATCATAGTGTTTGTGAGAGTCTCATCTTTTCACAGAGAGGTCAGATGTTTCCATTGAGGGGCCAGACGTTTTCATGAGAAGATCGATTTTTGGGATGTCTCCTGGTCTGACAAACACTTCTGTAGCTTTGCAAACCTTCCACCAAAGATGCGAAGGCCAACATCGGCAGATGAGGTGGATTGAGATGCGGTGGATATTTCTAACTTAAACAGACAGATTGTTATGGGGATATAATATTCAATGTTTTCTGACACACTTTGACATACACTGGCTAGGTTTCCATCTAATTGTTGACAGATTTTCATGAAAAAATATTCTCAAATCCACATAAAAACAATATGCACATTTTCCCACCAGAGATGTGTTTCCTTAAAATTGATTTGATGCTGGCTGTGCATGATGATGTAGTGCACATAAAAAAAAATTGCGGTTATATTCCCTTGAAAACACAGTGCCTTCAGAAATGATTCATACTCCTTGACTTTTTCCATATTTTGTTGTTACAGCCTGAATTCAAAATGGATTACATATATTTTCTTTCTCACACATATACACACAATACCCCATAAGGACAAAGTGAAAACATGTTTAAAAAAAAAAAAGCTAATTTATTGAAAATGAAATACAGAAATATGATATTTACATAAGTATTCACACCCCTGAGTCAATACATGTAGAAGCACTTTTGGTAGCGACGACAGCTGTGAGTCTTTCTGGGTAAGTCTCTAAGAGCTTTCCACACTTGGATTGTGCAACATTTGCCCATTGTTCTTTTCAAAGTTCTTCAATCTCTGTCAAGTTGGTTGTTGATCATTGCTAGACAGCCATTTTAAGGTCTTGCCATAGATTTTCAAGTAGATTTAAGTCAAAACTGTAACTCAGCAACGTTCCCTGTCTTCTTGGTAAACAACTCCAGTCTAGAATTGGCCTTGTGTTTTATGTTATTGTCCGTTTGAAAGGTGAATTCATCTTCCAGTGTCTGGTGAAAAGCAGACTGAACCAGGTTTTCCCCTAGGAATTTGCCTGTGCTTAGCTCCATTCCGTCCACAAAAACTCCTTAGTCCATAAAAGCACTGTGTATCATAACTACACATTTTTGTATGCAGGGCATGGCCTGTGAAATCTGGCCTTCATTAGCCGTGCACTGTACTCCTATAATCTCCACCCGGCACAGCCAGAAGAGGACTGGCCACCCCTCAGGCCCAGGTTCATCTCTAGGTTTCTTCCTAGGTTCCTGCCTTTCTAGGGAGGTTTTCCTAGCCAGTAATATCATCACATGTGAAATCATGTAATCTTCCACATGTGAAATCACATGGTTTTTCCGTAAGGGTAGTGTGTTTTCATTCAAATAAATTAGTTTTTTTTCTCTGAAAATCCCCATTTTGCCATGTCCCACATCATGTTTGTCCAACTTCTATAGGAAGACCTTAAACCACATGACTCCAACATTTTCATTGTAAAGCGCCAGTTATTTTGTTGCATTGACAAAGATTATCATTTATTTCATGAGACGATTCAATTGAGGTCAACCCTGTTACGTGAACTGACTTTGATATGGCTAAACTACTCCTTTAAAATGATATTTGTAAAAGAAACATACAAAATCATAGTGTAGCAGGTGAGCTACTCCTTTTTCTCCCCAATCAGTAGTTACAGCCTTGTCTCATCACTGCAACTCCTGTACAGACTCAGGAGAGGCCAAGGTCAGAAAAACCTGGTGACCATATCAGCACGCATTTCACCCAGCCCACCACAGGAGTCACTAGTGCATGATGGGACAAGGACATCCCTGCCAGCCAAACCCTCCCCTCAACCTGACAACACTGGGCCAATTGTGCGCCACCCCATCGGTCTCTCGGTCGCTGCAACAGAGCCTGGCCTCGAACCCCAGAACCCCAGAATCCTTACGGACACAGTTGGCACTGCAATGCAGTGCCTTAGACCACTGCGCCACTCGAGAGGCCCCGGTTGTACTCTTTTAGGCAATTTTCTGTTGTTTTGTGTTGGAAAACTGAGCGTGTCGAGCACAACACATCAACCCGGTTACCTATTGGTACATAGGCTAGAAATGTTTTAACAAGGTCAAACATTGTTGTTATGCTTGCATTCAATTTCCCCAAACTGTTGCACACAACAAGCTTCCATTCTCCCTGTAAGATAAGATTGTGGCTCTGTCCATACATAACACATGATTGAAGACAGACAAAGGACTATACAAACAATAAATACAGGTAGAAAAGTGGAATTCATGAGTGATCAATGGTTAATCTGTACACTATACACAACAGAACACTATCAATGTTGTGGCCTGGTCCCCTGTAAAGTCACTCCGAGGGGAGTAGCTCAAACTCCTGGTAAAGCGGATTAGAACCTTGTGGGCTTTTGTGAAGGCTCTTACATCATTAATGACCTCTAGAACTTTCTGCTTGACCCCTAGAACCTTATTAGCAGAGCTAACGATTTTTCTTACAATATTTCTATGAAGGATATTAGCATTTCCGTACCAGCAAATGGTATTTATACTCCTTCACTATCTCTATGTCTTGTCCTTAACAAAAATAGGTGGGGAAGATGTTACATTTTTCATAAAATCAATGTATCTCTTTGGTCTTTTTTGTATTGAGCACTGAGAGTCGTCACATCACGTCAAAAAGTCTTCCAAGACTGGCCCATGCACCTCCTCATCATCCTGGAGTAAACTGACTAGTGCTGTGTCATTTGCAAACTTTGAAAATAAAAACTTTGCAAATGCAAACTTTACCAGGTGTCTACTAGGGCAGGAACTTTTACAGTCATCAGTGTACAAGATGTACAACGCAGCAGAGAAAGCACACAGCCTTGAGGAGATCCCACGCTAGTGGTGCGCTTGGCCGACATCCACTGTCCCACCTTGATCTGCTGTGTCATGTTGCTAAGGAAATCAAGGATCCACAGCATCAGGCTTCCATCCAATGAGAAATAGTCTATTAGTCTCTGGGCCAAGGTGGAGGGCTGGATGGTATTAAAGGCTGAGGAGAAATCAACAAATAAGACCTTAGCATGGCATTTACCTCCCTCTAGGTGTTTGTAGATAAGGTTAAGTAGCATGAGGATGGCATCATCAACCCCCCTACCAGCCATACAGGTCAACTGAAGAGGATAAAGATTCTGCTGGGTAGAGTGCAGGGTGTGGTTTTTGACAATCTTCTCAAAGCAATTCCTAACCAGGGACGTTAAAGCTACTGTCCTACAGATGGGTTTGTTGATTTGGGGATGGGTACTATAGTATAGCTCTTCCATAGCATAGGTACAAAGAGGGTTGAAAAATCAAAGAGAAAATACCGCCAGTTGCTCTGCACAATGTTTCATAACTTGACCACAGATGTTGTCTTGGTCCATGGCTTTTGTAGGCATTCCATTTAATATTTTCATGACATCTGACTGATTAACAACAAACCTTTGTCCTGACGGACACCAAACAGAGGGTCCTCTGAGTCCAACCTTGAAAATAACACATTCAATTAATTTGCCATGTTAAGTCCCTCTCCACCTCCAAGGGGAGCACTGGCTACCTCTTGGCCCTTGTGGGGGGCACTTGCCATGGTTTTAATTCCCTGCCAGGCAGCTCTAGAATTGCCTGGTGACGGAACTGTTTCAACCCTGAGTTTGTAAGGATCTTTGTCTATCTGGATCTGTCGTTTTTAACCTCTCTGTAGGTCCTTCATTACCTGTGGATTACACTTCATTACCTGTGGATTACCCTTCATTACCTGTTGATTGCCCTCTGCATGACAAACATGTTCTTACTTAGCACCACTTTCAATGTCTTAGACACCCATTTTGCTGGTCTTGGTGGGCACTACTAAATCCACATGAAGGTTCATATACTGTAGCTTGAAATTTATTTACAGTGCCTTGCGAAAGTATTCGGCCCCCTTGATCTTTGCGACCTTTTGCCACATTTCAGGCTTCAAACATAAAGATATAAAACTGTATTTTTTTGTGAAGAATCAACAACAAGTGGGACACAATCATAAAGTGGAACTACATTTATTGGATATTTCAAACTTTTTTAACAAATCAAAAACTGAAAAATTGGGCGTGCAAAATTAGTTTTTGAGATAGATTAAGTATTTCATTCAAAGCTTTGGCTGTGTTTGCTTTAGGATGTTTATAAACAACAGGGCAGGTAAAAGGATCGTAGGGACACAGGCAGAGTTCCACGTCTGGAGCGCAAAGGTGCTCTCTTACCATGATTGATTTGCCCCACTGGTCCCTGATAAGTGAACAGACACCATCATTGTGATGTTTCCCAGTAGTAGCAGAGTCTGGATCCTGTCTGATGATAGTTAAAACAAGTCGGCTCCACTTCGCTGTTAGGCACTCGATTGTCCAGCCAGCTCTCAGTGATTGTCAGGATGCAGGAGTCCTAGTACTCGTGCAGGTAGCGCAGGTTAGCCATCAGCTCGTCCTCTTTCCTTGAGCCTTTGATTGGCAGAGTAGTCTGTAAGGGAAGTTTATTGCAGGAACTTCCTGCAATAATACTGGATACCGCTGCCCATGGCGTTTCCATAGCTGAGTCCATTTGTGCTTTCAAATGTGCTTTAAAGTATCAGGATCAGTCCATAGCTCCACAACTTAGTTGCCATGATTAAACACTGACGATCAAGTAGAGTTGATAAAAACATCACATGAAAACAAACACTAAAAACAATAAGACGGCAAACACAAACACAAGCCGCAGGTCACCACCATGTAGCACACCCACTTTGTCACAAGCGGAGTAATGGCTGCACAGCACAGGGCACGAGGCCTATGTCAAACTATTCAATAACATTCATATTGCATTCTGTCTCTTGTCATTCAGTTAAGTCTGTACTTGATTGAACTGGAGTTATTCATGAATATAAACAAAAACATGTTTTTCTAAAAGTGAGGAAAAAGGAAGGGTGATGAGAGTGACCTACTCTGTTACACAAACTCATATCAACAGTTTCGGTTTCAGTGCTCAGATAAGAATCCTCTTAGCTTTTTCTCAGAACCAGAGATCATAGCACATATTCAGCAAAGGCCTCACCCTGTAGATACAATTGTAGACAGATATTAAACTGTTTTTAAAATAAACCAGGTTCACAGAGTTTAGGGTCTGTGATCAGAGTATGGTGTGTTGTGACAAATGTCAGATGAGAAGTTGTGCACCACAAGTTGGATTGGTTGCCAGTTCCTCCTCTTGAGACAGTTATCGTGCCAGAAACAATAACTTCTTATCATTGTTTTGAATCTTTGGTCATGTTTTGGGGGTTTTGAGTTATGTGAGATGCCCAGTCCAATACAACAAGTTGGTCATGATACCACAGTTCAGTTCACTTATTCAGGTCTAGCATCTTGAGAACTGAATTAAGAAGACAAATCAATATTTATAATAAACATTTACAAACAACATAGACGACAACACCAGGTCACACAAACAGACAGAGCAATAGATGTAGGCCTAACGGTACAGGTTACAACTGTTAGCAAGTGAAACAGCATGCGGCTCTCTGCACAATACTTTTATTTGCACATTCTCCTTATCTGCCACAAGATGGCGAGCTATATTAATCTGCACCAGTGTTTCCAAGTTACAGACAGTCTTGTGCCCCCTAGTCATGTAGCCAGTAAGTCACAACCTCCCATAGAGTAGATATGAGCCTAATATTATTGTGTCAACGTATATCATAGAAATATAAATACCATGTCAACCATATTGAGCGTACCCATGAGGGTGCAGTCTAATTGGAATGGTCTGAGAGGCTTTGTCTTCTCCAACTGTTCTATTTCTATGGTGTAGACATCCTGGAACCAGCTCTTTAATTAACGAACATTTGCCTTGAAAACAAACATAGGTGCTATGTCAGTCAAGACCATTGTATGCTTACACACAACTGCAGCTACAGTAAATCTGGATTACAACTCTAAATTATGGAGGCAGTCGCATACAGACATGCCTCGCACTGACATAGTGGCGATGGTGGCATGGTGCCAGGCTGTGTTCTGTGTTGTGGTTTCGCTGTCACTCGCCGCCTGCCCCTAAGCCGTGCTGTGAGGCTGTTGGCATGTTGACATGTTGGCATGGCGTTAGTGAGGGTAGATTCCTCTGGCGCCTTCCAACCCCAGTAATAATCCCTACTCACTACTCCACGCCAGGGTCTGGTATGCCAGACAGGTGCTCAGTAATCGGGGTGAGTAGAGCATTTGCCAGTTAATTGCATTTTCTTATCTTGTTTGCTATGTGATTATCTGTACTGTATGTATTCTTATGTGTTTTTTCTGACCTCCTTTTTATTTTAATTTTAAAAAATGGTTCCGTTCACAGCTCACAGAGAAATTCCTATTTTAGCGGGAGAAAGAGAGAGCTGCATTGGGGACATGAACCGAGGCTTCTAATGTGCAGAAGCAGAGGTGAGTCTGTTGTTGTCTCCCAAACATAAAAGAAAATCTATCCATATCCTAACGAGGCAGTGTTTCTTTCTTTCTGGCCTGACGAGCATAAAAAAAACTGTCGGGGGAGGTTCTCTTCTGCACTGTTCAACCAATCCAGTAAATGTGGAGGAGGAGTTAAGATGGAGGGTCGACTTGTTAACGTCTCAAAGCGGAAGTTGCGTCGAAGGCTATCTTTTAATTTCCCCTTAAAACCAGATGTTACCGGTTTTCACAACCCGCTGAGGGTGATCAATCCATGACTGTTAACAGGTAGGGGGATGGACACACACATCTTAATGACATTAGCTGTTCAACAGTCTGATGGCCTGGTGGTAGTCGTTGTCTCTGAGCCTGTTGGTCTGAGACCCAATGATCCGATGCCACTTGCCAGAGGGTAACAGAGTGAACAGTCCGTGGCTCGGGGGACTGGAATCCTTGATGATCTTTCGGCCTTCCTCAGACACTTCCTGGAGTAGATGTCCTTTTAAGGGAAAGGACCCAGTGACGTATTGGTCCGCACCACCCTCTGTAGAGTCTTCCGGTTAAGGGCAGTGCAATTGCCGCACCAGACTGTGATACAGCCGGTCAAGATGTTCTCAATCTTGCAGCTGTAGAATTATTTGAGGACTTGAGAGCCCATGTCAAATTTCTTCGGGTCACCTGAGTTAGAAGAGGCACTATTGCGCCTTCTTCACCACGGAGGTGTGATTGGAGCATATCAGGTCATCTGTGATGTGCGTGCCGATGAAATTAAAGCTTTTGACCCTCTCCACTGCAGCCCCATTAATGACAATAGGGGCGTACTCCCCTACAGGAGGGTGCTGAGCATGCACCCCTGACGGTCAGCATGGCAGAGGTGCTGTTGCCTACCCTCACCACCTGGGGTCTGCTGCCTGTCAGGAAGTCCTGGATCTAGTTGCAGAGGGAGGTGTTCATACTCAGGGCCTTGAGCTTAGTTTCGAGCTTGGAAGGGACTATGTTGTTGACCCGCTGAGCTGTAGTCGATGAACAGCATTCTCATATAGGTGTTCCTCTTGTCCAGGTGGGATAAGGTGGAACTGATGTGGTCCTTGACCTGCCTGTCGAATCACTTGATGATGACAGAAGTGAGTGCTACAGGGCGATAGGGAGGTTTCCCCAATTTGCTCAGGAACAGGGAAAATGATGGACTTCTTAAAGCACGTGGGGATCACAGACTGGGACAGGGAGAAGTTGAATATGTCTGTGAACATTCCAGCCAGTTGGTCTGAACATGCTCTGAGGACGCGGCCGGGGATACCGCCTAGGCCGGCTGCTTTGCGAGTATTCACACGCTTGAAGTCTTACTCACGTTGGCCAAAGAGATTGAGAGCTCACATTCCTCTACATCAGCGACTGTGCAAAGCTGTCATCAAAGCAAAGGGTGGCTACTTTGAAGAATCTCAAATATAACATATATTTTGATTTGTTTCACACTTTTTTGATTACTACATGATTCCATATGTGTTATTTCATAGTGTTGATATCTTCACTATTATTCTACAATGTAGAAAAACCCTGGAATGAATAGGTGTGTCCAAACCTTTGACTGGGACTATGTATTTCTATAGCCATCATTCAAAGTAAAATGACATACCTTCATTTGTACTGGTAGTCTTTGTTCTATATAATCATTGTGTAGACCAAAGGTCGTTGCAACAAACTGGAGAAAGCAGGCATGTCCCTGCATACAGTCAGTCATGCTCCTGACATTGTTATGGGGGACGTGAAGGAACCATTAGAAAATATGAAGCTTGACTTCTCACTCGTACGCTACATCAAAACTAGTTTATTTCCCTCCAAGACAAAGAGATACGATCAAAGACCTAATATGAAACAGACTGCCTTGCTTAGCTCTTTGGGGATGCAACTCGACATTCTGTGATTTTCAGATTGGGGTTCATTCTATTTCGCAAAGAGGGGCTCAGTCAAAGAGAAATGTCCATTAATGTCTATGATTATAGTAAGCGCTGTTATGTTTAAAATCTTATTCCCAAAGAGTGAAATGTCGGTATGCTTTCTTCTAGGTCTTTATAACATCAAATTGATGTGCGCGGTTATACTTGGGGACTTCCCAGAGATATCACTGGTCTCTACAAGGGGAGTCTATGATGAGATAATTAATTAACTAAGGTTCCCTTTTCCAAACAGGGAAATGGAAGAGAGGGCACCCATAAAACACCTGGAGACGGGAGCTTGAAGCAGACAGCAAAAGTTTTGGCATCCGGAACAAGAATGAAAAGATATTCCAGAACAGAGTGCAATGGAGAGATGTTGTAGAGTAAGTTAGTTTCCCAACTTCGTCTCCCATGGTGTATTTCTGAACAAGGTCAAGGTTAAGGTCAATGTAATCAGAATGTTCTGCTTTTTTTCTACCCGAATGGCCATTGGTATTTCCGAACTGCCACAGGGAAGCTTCAGTACACCCTGGTCCTTAAAAACACATGAAGGGATTACTGTAGCCTCCTGAGTTTTGGGGAGAGTAAGAAGTTTAGAGTTTGGGCACCACAGTCCTTGAAAGTTGTTTCAAGGGCCTGGCTTTGGCTGACTTTAAGAGGGAAGGGATTGCAACTTACCTTTTCAGTTGGCGACAGATCCCAGGCCCATGAGCGCTGGCAAGCCAATTTTAGTTCTGGAATCAGGTGGTAGAGGAAAGAGTCATTTTTAGCCTACTGCATACTAGCAACTGAAAGTACTCTTACTCAAATTCTGACATCGGACTATTCACAAAACGTAGTTCGACCATCATGCACACAAATCAATGACAACTGTGTAAATGTGTCTAGTCCTATCTATATCTTCCCCTCAAACCCTTCATAAAAACCCTTCAGAAATCAAAATGAAAGAAGTTTAGGAAGTATGTGGCTTTTATCCTCACTCCCCATCTCACCATCTGTATAAACAGCTAGAGGCTATAGGCCAAAACTGCAGGAGCTCCAGAAGGTCGATTGAGCATCAATGGCAACCAGATGACTAGCACTTTGGTCCAGGGAAGACGACTGCAGAGTGCTCCTCAATCAAGTTGATAGATCACACAAACATATGGAACTGATGCTCATTTATAGGTATTTGGGCTACTATACTAGAGTTGTTGGGAAAGTTGTAAACGAGAATATGAGCATTGTAAAAAAAAGCTTGGTTCATGGCAGAGGGTTTGAAATTGTTTCTAAAAATGGACTTTCCTATAATAGAGCAAGTGTTACCATGGCAATTATAGAACTTGTAGTCCACAATATCCAGTGCTTAATTTGTAAATCAGGAGGTGCCGGAACAGAAAGTGAGCGTGAGCGGGGTGAGACCTGGGGAGCTCTGAGCTACCAGAACGCTTGAGAAAAAAAGTACCTTTATAATTAATTATTGCATGCATATCACACATTTGCATAGTGGCATAGAGCATTAGAGTAGAGGCACTTACAGAAGTTGCACACATGGGGAGAATTTTGAGTAGCCTAGGATCCGGGAAAAATGTGGCATTTTATAAACTCATTTCATTCAATTCTACTTTTAATACCACACTTATTATCGAAATAACAGGCTACACTGTCAAACTGACAACTTGAGATCAATAAAAGCAACCTTATCTTGAATCCATTAATAAATAGACTAGACCTAGGCATGTGGAGACATATTGTAGTCAACAATATGAATAGGAAATTATATTACTAAAATGCTTTCCAGTTTCACTGACTGATGGCCGATGCACTCTTGCCAAAAGCCTATCTCTGTTTTACTTTGTAAAGCAATATTTGGAAGTTGATCAAATATTTTTGTAGCCTATGGCAGACAGATTAGAGTCTTCTCTTTTCTTCTCTGTGTTTTCCCACAATTGCATTTGAAAAATTGCGAAAGGCCTGTTTTGTCTGCATGCTGTTGCTGTTCACTGCATGCTGTTCACTGCATGCTGTTCACTGCATGCTGCACATTCCAAACTGTAGGCTATGCCTTGTTATTGGGCTACACACAATCCACAGCTAGGCAATAATAATTTTAAAAAGCTATTATTCTTCTGTGGCTAAATTATAGGCCTTCTCATGGTGTAGTAGGCTATTCTGAATTATTTCATGTATTTATGACAGACAACAGTAATTCTATAACTTTGGCAAATTTATTTCAATTCATCAGGGGTGCTTTCTTCTCCTCCAGAAGCCTTCGCGCAGCTACGATTCTATAAGGAAATGAATGAAGTGCAATGATGGAGATATGAGAAAAGGAGAGAGATCATAGAAAGTGAATCTCATTGTAGTCCTGTGAGAGATGCAGGTGTGCTTCTCACACAGCCATGGCCACGCGTTGGTCTCCAACATAGGCGTAGGTTGCAATGTTGTAAAAACCATTAACCTGGGCCGGCTCAACCAGAATCAACTCTCAATATCAGGTCCTTGCTAAAAATCACATTACGTGTTTTTTGGGGAAGGACAGGAGAATTAACAAAGAGGAAACTTGAATGAACTTTGATAGTTTTTATTAAAAAGTTTACATTGCAAAAAGAGAAACATTTTCATGCCATGAGGTTCCGGAACAAAATAGGCCAAAATGGGGAAATGCCAGGATCCGGCTTAAATTAAGCACTGAAAATATCTATTGCGCTATTAGCTATCAAGGCACAAGGCGAGACCCAGATGCAGACACAGGAGGCAGATGGTTGGAGTCTTACAATGTTTATTAATCCAAAAAGGGGTAGGCAAGAGAATGGTCGTGTACAGGCAAAAGGTCAAAACCAGTTCAGAGTCCAATAGGTACCGAAGGGCAGGCAGAGTCAAGGTCAGAGGGCAGGCAGGATGATCAGGCAGGCAGAAAAGTAGTCCAGAGTCAGGCAGGGCTCAGAACCAGGAAGACTGGCAAAAGAGAATAGAAAAGGAGTTTGGGGAAAAACACACTGGTTGAATTGACTAAACATACAAGACAAACTGGCACAGAGAGGTAGGAAACACAGGGATAAATACACTGGGGAAAATAAGCGACACCTGCAGGGGTTGGAGACAATCACAGGGACAGGTGAAACAGATCAGGGCATGACAATTAGCTGTGAAAATACTGTAGGGGGGGCAGAAAATCTGGAGTCTCATATTTTTTAAATGTTTAGAATGACTATCTAACATCTAGTGCTAAGGACGACTCTTACTGAGCCGGCCATATCAATCCCCTAGTGCAAGAAGGGAACATTCACCAGGTAGAAAGGTCTGAGACTCCATGATGACACATTCAGGAGCCAAAGTACGATTTTATAAAGGACTGCAACAACAGAGGAGAAAACACTTCATCCGACCTCAAAACAACTCAGGTAAACTGACATAACAGCCACCATTTAGTCCAATGCCCATTAATAAGGAATCTTTGCTCTAGATAAGTGGTAGGGATAAAAATAAACATATATATATGCTGATATGATTTCAACACTGCGTCCTGTCTGGTGTGACAAACAAGGGAACTGTGTTACTCTGTAGTTCACAGACAGGTTTGCAGGAAAACAAGACACACGCCCATCCACCTTTCACTTGACTGGCTGTCAATTCGAGGCCCAAAGTCGAGATAAGAGGGGTTGTGGAATGCTGTTGATTGTCAATACCCCGGTTTCCAAGGTAACCCGTAAACACATGGCTGGGTCAGTTACTGTGAGCTGTAAATGATGTCGTATGGGGCGACTGCTGAGGGGTTTCTAACACGAAGAGTGGTTCAGACAAACAACAGCAGCTCGTATGTATGACACAGGGAGCCCAACCAGGATCATTCTTTTTCAGTGTTTTCCTTTATTTGAAACTTATATTCAAGAGTGGCAGAGAGGCGGGTTCCAATTTTTCAGAGTAAGTAACTCATGGACACTAGAGAAGCTTAACCAAGTTCAATTCTTCCCAAAGGGTCGTTACAAAGACATATTCTCTTCCACTACTTTATATACTATGCTTATGCTCATAACAATGTTCAAAGTTTCCCCCGAATCCAACAAGTGCCTTGCAAAAGTGCCTTCATCCCCCTTGGCGTTTTTCCTATTTTCTTGCATTACAACATGCAATTTAAATATATTTTGATTTCATGTAATGGACATACACAAAATAGTCCAAATTGGTGAAGTGAAAGGGGAAAAATTACTTGTTTAAATTTTTTTTTACAATTTTTAAAGGGAAAAGTGGTGTGTGTGTATATGTATTCACCCCCTTCACCCCCTTTGCTATGAAGCCCCTAAATCAGTTCTGGTGCAACCAATAAAACCATAAAATCCACCTGTGTGCAATCTAAGTGTCACATGATCTGTCATGATCTCAGTATATATAACCCTGTTCTGAAAGGCCCCGGGGTCTGCAACACCACTAAGCAAGGGGCACCACCAAGCAGCGGCACCATTAAGACCAAGGACCTCTTCAAACAGGGACAAAGTTGTGGAGAAGTACAGATCAGGGTTGGGTCATAAAAAATATCAGAAACTTTGAACATCCCAAGGAGCACCATTAAATCCATTATTAAAAAATTGAAAGAATATGGCACCACAACAAATCTGCCAAGAGAGTGCCGCCCACCAAATCCCACAGAACAGGCAAGGAGGGCATTAATCAGAGAGACAACAAAGAGACCAAAGATAATCCTGAAGGAGCTGCAAAGCTCCACAGTGAAGATTGGAGTATCTGTCCATAGGACTACTTTAAGCCATACACTCCACAGAGCTGGGCTTTACGGAAGAGTGGCCAGAAAAAAGACATTGCTTAAAGAAAAAAATAAGCAAACACGTTTGGTGTTCGCCAAAAGGCATGTGGGAGACTCCACAAACATATGGAAGAAGGTAAGCTGGTCAGATGAGAATAAAATTGAGCTTTTTGGCCATCAAGGAAAACTCTATGTCTGGCGCAAACCCAACACCTCTCATCACCCCGAGAACACCATGCCCACAGTGACGCATGGTGGTGGCAGCATCATGCTGTGGGGATGTTTTTCATCGACGGGGACTGTCAAACTGGTCAGAATTGGGAAATTCTTGAGGGAAACCTGTTTCAGTCTTCCTGAGATACAGTTGAAGTTGGAAGTTTACACATACCTTAGCCAAATACATTTAAACTCAGTTTTTCACAATTTCACAAGTCAGTTAGGATCACCACATTATTTTCTGAATGTGAAATGTCAGAATAATAGTAGAGAGAAGGATTTATTTCAGCTTTTTTTCTTTCATTACATTCCCAGTGGGTCAGACGTTTACATACACTCACTTAGTTTTTGGTAGAATTTCCTTTAAATTGTTTAAGTTGGGTCAAACAGTAGCCTTCCACAAGCTTCCCACAATAAGTTGTGTGAATTTTGGTCCATTCCTCCTGACGGAGCTGGTGTAACTGAGTCAGGTTTGTAGGCCTCCTTGCTCGCACACGCTTTTTCAGTTCTGCCCACAGATTTTCTATAGAATTGAGGTCAGGGCTTTGTGATGGCCACTCCAATACCCTGACTTTGTTGTCCTTCAGTCATTTTGCCAAAACTTTGAAAGTATGCTTGGGGTCATTGTCCATTTGGAAGACCCATTTGCCACCAAGCTTTAACTTCCTGACTGATGTCTTGAGATGTTGCTTCAAAATATGCATATCATTTTCCTACCTCATGATGCTATCTATTTTGTGAAGTGCACCAGTCCCTCCTGCAGCAAAGCACCCCCAAAACATTATGCTGCCACCCCCGTGCATCACTGTTGGGATGGTATTCTTCGGCTTGCAAGCCTCCGCCTTTTTCCTCCAAACATAACGATGGTCATTATGGCTAAACAGTTCTATTTTTGTTTCATCAGACCAGAGTACAATTCTTCAAAAATACGATATTTGTCCCCATGTGCAGTTGCAAACTGTAGTCTGGCTTTTTTATGGCAGTTTTGGAGCAGTGGCTTCTTTCTTGCTGAGCAGCCTTTTCAGGTTATGTCTAGGAGACAGAACGCGTCTCCTTCCTGAGCGGTATGACATCTGCGTGGTCCCATGGTGTTTGTACTTGCTTACTATTGTTTGTACAGATGAATGTGGTACCTTCAGGAATTTGGAAATTGCTCCCAAGGATGAACCAGACTTGTGGAGGTCTACAATTTTGTCTAATTACTTTTTATTTTCCCATGATGTCAAGCAAAGAGGCACTGAATTTGAAGGTAGGCCTTGAAATACATCCACAGGTACACCTCCAATTGACTCAAATAATGTCAATTAGCCTAACAGAAGCTTCTAAAGCCATGACATCATTTTATGGAATTTTCTAAGCTGTTTAAAGGCACATTCAACTTTGTGTATGTAAACTTCTGACCCACTGGAATTGTGATACAGTGAATTATAAGTCAAATAATCTGTCAGTAAATAATTGCTGGAAAAATTACTTGTCATGCACAAAGTAGATGTCGTTTTGTTGTTAGATATTTGTGGAGTGGTTGAAAAACTAGTTTTAAAGACTCGAACCTAAGTGTATGTAAACTTCCAACTTCAACTGTATATAATAACTTTAAAAATGTAAAATCCTCAAAGACAAGCCCTCCTCTGAAAGCATCTTTAGCAGAGGAGGAATTAATTCAGTAAAAGGAAAGGACTTTTGTGTTTTTGATGCCATTCCATTTGTTCTGTTCCAGCCATCATTTGAGCCGTCCTCCCCACAGCAGCCTCCACAGATATTAAGATACCGGTAATCCTCATGCAGGCACTGGTGTGTTTTCTCTTGAAACATCCCCATAACCCAACCATCCACAAATTCCTCTGTGAAAGCTTCTGATCAAGTCCATGCCATGTGGGAATGTGCTGAATATTATGTTGGATATTCCTGGAAAGCTGGTTTGAATCAGGTGCAGGGATCTGCTCTGCTGGCCTCTGCATGAGGATTGGGAGGCATAAATGTAAGGAATTCTGGGCAGTGTTCAGTAGAACACACTGTAGCAAAATGTTTTGCAACAGAAAGCAAAAATCGGTGTTCTTATTGGTCAAGTTCTGTTAGTACTTCCCTGTTTCAAAAATATGTCCACCTACTGCTCAGGACCCAGGCCAAATCGCAGAGAGAGCAATAGAGAGATGATGGTGAGAGAAGGAGGACTCGTAAAGCAGTGCAGGCCAAATCCAGAAACAACACCCTCTCAAATAGCTCCCATCTGGCTCCACAGCACTGTGTCCATGGCCCATTACACATACACCTCTTTTGTATCATTTTAATTAGAATACATGTATTTTGTATTTTCTAATACAAATATATACTTGCAAGTAGCCCGCTTAACTACAACCATCTCAGTAATGGTAACATAATCTTTATACTTGCTATGACTGTGGTATTTCCTTGTTAACCTTAGTTTGACTGTAAGACACTCTGGATAAGAGTGTCTGCTAAATGACCAAAATGTACATTTTAAAATGAACACTTGCTCCGGTACCATTTGCCGGATGGTAGCAGAGTGAACAGTCTATGGCTTGGGTGGCTGGAGTCTTTGTACATTTTTCGGGCCTTCCTCTGACACTGCCTGATATAAAGGTCTTGGATGGTAGGGAGCTCGGCCCCAGTGATATACTGGGCTTTCCGCACCACCCTTTGTAGCTCTTTGTGGTCAACGGCGGTGCAATTGCCATACCAAACGGTGATGCAGTCAGTCAAGACGCTTTCGATGGTGCAGCTGTAGAACGTTTTGAGGATCTGAGGTCCCATGCCAAATATTTGTTTTATTTTTTATTTCACCTTTATTTAACCAGGTAGACCAGTTGAGAACAAGTTCTCATTTACAACCACGACCTGGCTATTTTCAGCCTCCTGAAGGGGAAAGGTGCTGCTGTGCCCTCTTCATGACTGTGTGGACCATGTTCCATCCTAGGTGATGTGGATGCTAATGACCTTAAAGCTCTCAACCCACTTCACAACAGCCCGTCGATATGATGGGGGCGTGCCCTCCCCTCTTTCTCCTATAGTCCACGATCAGCTCCTTGGTCTTACTGTCGTTGAGGGAGAGGTTGTTGTCCTGGCATCACACTGCTAAGTCTCTGACCTCCTCTTAGTAGGCTGACTCATCGCTGCCGGTGATCAGGCCTACCACCGTCGTGTCGTCAGCAAACTTGATGATGGTGTTGGAGTCGTGTGTGGCCACACAGTCGTGGGTGAACAGGGAGTACACACAACCCTGAGGGGCCCCCGTGTTGAGGGTCAGCGTGGCGGAGGTGTTGTTGCCTGCCCTCACCAGCTGGGTCCGACCTGTCAAGAAGTCCAGCATCCAATTGCAGAGGGAGAGTTTCTATCCCAGGGTCCCTAGCTTGGTGATGAGCTTGGAGGGGACTATGGTGTTGAACACTGAGCTGGTCTATGAACAGCATTCTCACATGGTTATTTCCCCTCTTGTTCAGGTGGGAGAGGGCAGTGTGAAGTGCAATTGAGACTGCATCCTCTGTGGATCTGTTGGGCCAGTATGCGAATTGGAGTGGGTCAAAGGTGTCTGTGATGATGGTGTTGATGTGTGTCATGACTAGCCTTTCAAAGCACTTCATAATTACAAATGTGAGTGCTACAAGGCGATAGTCATTTAGGTTACCTTGGAGCTCTTGGGAACAGGGACAATGGTGGTCAGTTTGTAACATGTTGGGATTACAGACTGGGACAAGTCTGTGAACATGTCTGTGAAGACACCTGCCAGCTGATCTGCTCATGCTTTGAGAACACACCCTTGTATTCCGTCCGGCCCGGCGGCCTTGTGACACATCACAGTCAGAGCAAGTAAAACATTTCTGAGAATGTTGTTGCAGTTAACATTGGTCTTCAATGTATCCTGTATTGGTAACAAGATACCTTTTCTATGTTTTATATCTCTGCCCATCTCTGGCTAGTGCATAGTATGTTACTTTAATATTTACAGAAACTTGCCACCAGCTTACTATAAGTTGCTGTAAAATGCAGAGCAACGACACATTACAAGACTGTAAAATTAGCCTACTATACTGTAAGAAAGTAAATACTACTGTAATTGTTGTTATTTTGCTGTAATCGTTGTTGTTTTACTGTAATTACATGGAATTAGTGCACGCAGGTTGGCTGCTAAGTATTTGTATATTACAGCATGTTTAAGAATAGTTGGGGTTTTATATCACTTGCACTTGTAGAGGTCTTAACAAAGGCTTCAAAACTGTCAGTGACTACAGGGCAAAACAGACCAAAAGGACATGGCTAAACACTTAACCATTAAAGGCTTGAGACTTACTACCACTCTTATCTATACCGTATATACATTTAATTGTTAGGGAACTACTACCACATAACACTTAAATTGGTACAGCACTCTCAATAACGGGTGCAACAAGTATAGCCTCTTACAAGGGATGATGCAAAATGTGTTAATGAGCCACAACAATACCATGCACCCACAAAAGGTTTTTGGTGCTCCAATATTACAGTATGGTGCTATATTCTGTGAGGGCGGTACTGAATCACAGTAAATTACTGGCAGCACGGTAGCCAGTAAAATACTGTAAGTTTAAAGAAAAAGGTTTTTAGATTTCCAAAAACACATTATGGTACTGTATTCTGAGGTGGTACCGAATTACAGCAAATTTCTGGCAGCACAGTAGATAGTACGTTTTTGTAAATTTACAGGACAAATATACAAAAATAAGATTACGGTAGTGTATTATGTGGGGTACAGCATTCTCACTGATGGGTGCAACAAATATAGCCTCAAAATGTTAATGTGCCGGGTGATTATTTCATTTTCCGACAATGCACCATAATTCACAGTATGCTGCTGTAAAAAAAAAAAAAAACAGCAAAACAGGTAATACAGTACTTTACTGTATATTGTACAATTACAGCAGTGTAGCTGAATGCCATTGAGCCCCCCATAATACATTTCTCTGTACATTACTGTAATACAGAATTACAGTAGCTAACTTTATACATTTTGCTGTAAATGTACAGCAATTTGTTACAGTGCTGTCTATCTGTTTGTCTGTCTGTCTGTCTGTCTATCTGTAGCTTAGCCATTCAAATAAACTACTACCCAGTGCTCAAGAGTCGTGTTTCCTTTTTTTCACTTGACTAAAATATCCTGCCTCTTCCTACTATTAGTGGAAAACGGGATCAAAGTTTGGTGCAAGACATGAATTGAGAAATTCAGAGACAGCCCATCGAAATTATGACTTGTTTATATGTTTTATAGAAGTGCTAGCGATATTGCGCCCAGTTTGACTTGTTTCGTCATTTGGGGGCAAGAGCACAGCAACTGTTTTTTATTTTTTTAATGATTATTTTTTTTACATGCGGGAGTAGTTTAAAGTGTCCGCGAGAGAGAATTCACTATCCAGATTGGAACACATAGCTCTGAAATATCACGTTTTTGAATGGGTCCACGAGACTCTGATCTGATTTTGCCTGGATGGGATGCACGGTGAGTTTCATCTGTTGTGAAGACGACTTCCTGCAAATGCCTCTTGGCCAACATGAGAAAAATAAAGAGGATAAGAGACTTTTGAACAAGGTAAGGACCCATTCCCATAATGAACGTGTGAGTTTCTAAACTATAGCAGGGAAAGAAAATAGCACGTTATGAACTTGACAATGCATTTAACGAAGCAGGCGGGGTTCTGCATGTGTCTGTCTACCTGCGGCAGCGTGACAGCTGTTCAAGCCACACATCGAGTGATAGTCGCCTACAGATTAAGCCTAAAGAGTAATAACGCCTTCATTGACACAATACAAGGTGACCAAACATGACATGTCTTCGTGAACTTGCAACCAGAATTATTTAAAATGAAATTAAACATGTCATGCCTGTGATGCAAGTTGAACAAATTATGTTAAATGACCAAATTCGTATATTCATCAAAGACTCATTCATTCTAGCTAATCTGTTCAAAAAGTTTCAAATATATCACATCAACACATAGAGATTTTGCTAAATCAATTTCAGAACAGCATAGATCTATTGACTAGAAAGTAACCAAATAAAATCATGTACACATATTTTGCAGACGTTATCGCAGTTGCAGCGAAATGCTTGTGTTTCTTGCTCCAACAGCGCAGTAATACCTAATAATACAAAACAATACACACAAATCCCCAAATTAAAAATAAATGTATTAAGCAATGTTAGGATGAGCAATGTCAGAGTCTATAACATCAATGTCAATTCAAATCAATTTGTATTTGTCACATGCGCCGAATACAACAGTTGTAGACCTTACGTGAAATGCTTACTTACAAGCCCTTAACCAACAATACGGTTTTAAGAAAACAAGAGTAAACGAAAATATTTACTAAATAAACTAAAGTAAAAAAATAAAGAGCAGCTCATGTATATGTATATAATGGTGTCTATAAACATTATAGACAGTATGTTAATAGAAAAGGTGTGTACAGCAGTAGTTATTAAGGATGACCCTTGACTAGAATACAGTATATTACATATGAAGTGGGTAAAACAATATGTGCACATTATTAAAGTGGCCATTGACTATGTACATAGGGCAGCAGTCTCTAAGGTTCAGGACTGGGTGGTAGCCGGATAGTAACTGTGACTAAAGTTCAGGGCAATTACTACAGTAGGCTAGACAATAATATGGTCTAACCTTGATTTGTCAGGTTACTTTGTAGTCAATTGGTCTATGGCTATGCTGTTCTGAAATATTATTGTCTCTAGACAGGCAGTCAAGACAATGGTAACATGATATTCTCTTACATAATTAAAATACGTACCGCCTTGTAATCAACATCGGAGAAGGCGTGTTTGCCGTGAGGTGTGATATAAATTGCTGGATAGCTACTCTACTGGTGCCAAAATTTGACTGTAGGCTGTCAGCAAAAATAATTAAAGTTTACACTATTCATCTATGGCAAAGATACTTATATGTTTCCCCTTTCATCTGTGTCTGGTGTTTGCTAGTTACAGGCTAGGTAGGTGTTCAGCCAGCATGGAACAAAAGGGGGGAATGGTCGTTCAAAACTCTGACGCTGTTGTCATGTCAACACATCCGTCGGTGCTGTTGTAAACCGCATTCCAAAATACATGCCAAACGGGAGATGTATAATAAAATTGACATCATTGATGCAATTTCAATGTTTGAGTTTCTTTGTGTGAGAGGATTTCACTGCAGCACTGTTCACTCCATTCAAGTTTCTTGACGTAGGCGATTCAGAGCTGCCACTCAAGGCAAGCTCATGAATATGAGCTTCCCACCCACTTGGCCTGTCTTTTCAAACTTCCTGGTATCTTGACCTGAGAGAAAAAGTAAAATAAATAAAGTTAACACTTCTATCGCCCAAAAACAGAACTGATATTTCAGTCACTCAAAAGGCTATTTTACAGCAGAATTAAAAAGACTGTTAAGGCCTTTTAATATTTTTGTATTAGAATATGTAATTTGCAGTAATATTTAAGAAAAATTTCACATGATCACCAGGAATGATATTTACTCTCACGGGTGGCCAAAAATAAATGCCATGCCCCTAAATGCCATGCCCCTAATAAGACACACATCCTGAAAATAACCTATGGATTACATATAAAAATACCCAGCTGCTTGGTCAATCCAGCATAAAAGCGAATGAAAACCCAATTGATGTTTAAATTAACTCATGTTTGGGAAATTCCAACAACCCCACGTGTAGGGTTAGACATGGAATCTTTCAAATTATGCCAGCTTTCAAAGAGATGTATAATTCCTATAGAAATTCAGCCACAGTGTGGATATACAACCTTCAACAATGTATTCACCCACAACCTGTATTTATCATAACTGCCAAAGTTGGGACGGTGCAATATGAAACTACCTGAAGCATCTAAACTGGAACAACCATTTTAGTAACGGGTGCAGTAAGTCCAAGTAACATATGGGATTAATTTAGAAAATGTATGTAATTTATATTTGAGAAGCATAAGATTAATTGATCAATCCAAAAACATACATATCGAAACAATTCATTAAGATCAACTGCAATAGAGCATGCTGGGAAATATAATAATGATGGGCTTAGTTTTGCTTCTACTCTGGTAATTAACACCAACCCTGGGGTTATTTTAAACCAATGAGTGTTAATTCAACACATACAGAGTGAATTGTTATGGAAGAGATAGGCCACAAAAGTTCACAGAAAGGGGCCGCCGAGTGCTGAAGACCGTAGCGCGTAAAATGAATCTGTTCTAGGTTTATTTTATTTATTTTACCTTTATTTAACTAGGCAAGTCAGTTAAGAACAAATTCTTATTTTCAATGACGGCCTAGGAACAGTGGGTTAACTGCCTGTTCAGGGGCAGAACGACAGATTTGTACCTTGTCAGCTCGGGGATTTGAACTTGCAACCTTCCGGTTACCAGTCCAGTGCTCAGGCTACCCTGCCACCCCAACACTAAGAGTGGAGGCTGTTATAGCAACAAAGGGGGGACGAACTTCATATAATTGCCCATGATTTTGAAATGAGATGTTCGACGAGCTGCTGTCCACATACTTTTGGTCATGTAGTGTATTTCTATGGGCACAAGCACTGTTTATGACAAACTGTTCACACCTCTCTTGTTGTTGGAGAGAATTTAGCAGGTTTAAAGCTTATTTCCTGCAATTCTATACATTTTGTCATGTCTAATGTTTATTCATGTGGTATTGAGTGACACAAAAATTACAACAATATCTATGGGCTAAATAGCTGACATGTGTGAGTTGTTCTGGACATTTCTGACAAGCTATAGATAGCTTTCTAAGGCACAGTGCATTCTTAAAGTATTCAGACACCTTGACTTTTTCCACATTTTGTTACATTACAGCCTTGTTCTAAAATTGATAACTTAAAAAAAATAAATCTACACACATACCACATGATGGCAAAGCGAAAACAGGTTTTTAGAAATGTTAGCAAATTTACAAAAAAACAAAAACAGAAATACGTTTACATCAATATTCAGACCCTTTGCTATGAGACTCAAAATTTAGCTCAGGTGTATCTTGTTTCCATTGATCATCCTTGAGGTGTTTCTTCAATTTGATTGTGGAGTCCACCTTTGGTAAATTCAATTGATTGGACATGATTTGGAAAGGCACACATCTGTCAATGTAAGGTCCCACAGTTGACAGTGCATGTCAGAGCAAAAACCAAGCCATGAGTTCGAAGGAATTGTCCATAGAGCTCCGAGACAGGATTATGTCAAGGCACAGATCTGGGGAAGGGTACCAAAAAATGTCCGCTTGGAGTTTGCCAAAAGGTCCCTAAAGGACTCTCAGACCATAAGAAACAAGATGAGCTGGTCTGATGAAACCAATATTGAACTCTTTGGCCTGAATGCCAATTGTCACGTCTGGAGGAAACCTGGCACCATCCCTACGGTGAAGCATAGTGGTGGCAGCGTCATGCTGTAGGGATGTTTTTCAGCGACAGGGTCTGGGAGACCATCAAGGAAAAGATTAACGGAGTAAAGTACAGGGAGATCCTTAATGAAAACCTACTCCAGAGCACTCAGGATCTCAGACTGGGGCGAAGGTCCACCTTACAACAGGACAACGACCCTAAGCACACAGCCAAGACCACCCAGGAGTGGCTTCGGGACAAGTGTCTGAATGTCCTTGAGTGGCCCAGCCATAGCCCGGACTTGAACCGGATTGAACATCTCTGGATAGACCTGAAAATAGCTGTGCAGCAATGCTCCCCATCCGACCTGACAGAGCTTGAGAGGATCTGCAGAGAAGAATGGGAGAAACTCCCCAAATACAGGTGTGCCAAGTAGAGGTCGACTGATTAGGATTTTTCAATGCCGATACCGATACCGATTATTGGAGGACCAAAAAAAGCCGATACCGATTAATCGGCCGATTTAAAAAAAAAAATAGATTTGTAATAATGACATTTACAAACAATACTGAATGAACACTTATTTAAAAAAAATATAATACATCAATAAAATCAATTTAGCCTCAAATAAATAATGAAACATGTTCAATTTGGTTTAAATAATGCAAAAACAAAGTGTTGGAAAAGAAAGTAAAAGTGCAATATGTGCCATGTAAGAAAGCTAACGTTTAAGTTCCTTGCTCAGAACATGAGAACATATGAAAGCTGGTGGTTACTTTTAACATGAGTCTTCAATATTCCCAGGTAAGAAGTTTTAGGTTGTAGTTATTATAGGAATTATAGGACTATTTCTCTTTATACCATTTGTATTTCATTAACCTTTGACTATTGGATGTTCTTATTGGCACTTTAGTATTGCCAGTGTAACAGTATAGCTTCCGTCCCTCTCCTCGCTCCTGCCTGGGCTCGAACCAGGAACACAACGACAACAGCCACCCTCGAAGCAGCGTTACCCATGCAGAGCAAGGGGAACAACCACTCCTATTCTCAGAGCGAGTGACGTTTGAAACGCTATTAGTGCGCAACCCGCTAACTAGCTAGCCATTTCACATCGGTTACACCAGCCTAATCTCGGGAGTCGATAGGCTTGAAGTCATAAAAAGCTGCTGGCAAATTCACGAAAGTGCTGTTTGAATGAATGCTTATGAGCCTGCTGCTGCCTACCTTCGCTCAGTCAGACTGCTCTATCAAATAATACACTTAGTTATAACATGATAACACACAGAAATACGAGCCTCAGGTCATTAATATGGCCGAATCCGGAAACTATCATCTCGAAAACAAGACGTTTATTCTTTCAGTGAAATACGGAACCGTTCCGTATTTTATCTAATGGGTGTCATCCATAAGTCTAAATATTCCTGTTATATTGCACAACCTTCAATGTTATGTCATAATTACGTACAATTCTGGCAAATTAGGCGGCCCAAACTGTTGGATATACACTGACTCTGCGTGCAATGAACGCAAGAGAAGTGACACAATTTCACCTGGTTAATATTGCCTGCTAACCTGGATTTCTTTTCGCTAAATATGCAGGTTTAAAAATATATACTTCTGTGTATTGATTTTAAGAAAGGCATTGATGTTTATGGTTAGGTACACATTGGAGTAACGATACGCACCGCATCGATTATATGTAATGCAGGACACGCTAGATAAACTAGTAATATCATCAACCATGTGTAGTTAACTAGTGATTATGATTGATTGATTGATTGATTGTTTTTTATAAGATAAGTTTAATGCTAGCTAGCAACTTACCTTGGCTTACTGCATTCGCTTAACAGGCAGTCTCCTCGTGGAGTGCAATCAGGTGGTTAGAGCGTTGGACTAGTTAACTGTAAGGTTGCAAGATTGAATCCCCCGAGCTGACAAGGTAAAAATCTGTCGTTCTGCCTCTGAACGAGGCAGTTAACCCACTGTTCCTAGGCCGTCATTGAAAATAAGAATGTGTTCTTAACTGACTTGTCTAGTTAAATAAAGATTTAATAAAGGTGTAAAAACAAAATTGGCCAAATTGATGTCCAAAAATACCGATTTCCGATTGTTATGAAAACTTGAAATCGGCCCTAATTAATCGGCCATTCCGATTAATCGGTCGACGTCTAGTGCCAAGCTTGTAGCGTCAGACCCAAGAAGACTCAATGCTTTAATCGCTGCCAAAAGTGTTTCAACAAAGTACTGAGTAAAGGGTCTGAATTCTTATGTATATGTGATATATCGGTTTGTTTGTTTTTATACATTTTCAAACATTTCTAAAAAATATTTTTTTGCTTTGTCATTATGGGTTATTGTGTGTAGATTGATGAAGGGGGAATTTAAAAAAAATCCATTTTAGAATAAGGCTGTGACAAAATCTGGAAAAAGTCAAGGGTTCTGAATACTTTCTGAATGCACAGTATGCAATGACTAACATGACAAGAGGAACTGACGATGCACTACCCAATTCCAAAATTGCACCTTGTGCATTCTAATATTACAACACTGTGATATAACGTAAATGTTGAGCGGTTTCACTGCAGGTAGATTGTATGTTTTAAAATTCAATAAAATATATATATATATTAAAAAAGGCACTTTGGGATATATGCAAATAAAGCTTTACACTCAGCAGTGTGTTAATTCAACACTGTGTCTATACAGGTCCACACTTTCAGTGTTAATTTAACACTGAGGAATTTGCTGTGTAAGAGTCTATATTTTCGGGGCATTAAGGCATAGATATGTTTTTCAACCATCTTCCATTCCAATGAAAGCAAATGCTTTGATTTCTGGTCATAGAGATGGAAAAGGGATAATACATTATTTTTACTAGAAAATATCTTAATAGGTATTAGAGAAATAAATACATCATAACACAATAGTGTTGAAGTAAGGCACCTGCCAACAAATATCAGTGTTTATATTTAGTTGTGCAGAAATCATTTGCCTTCTGTAAGTTTAAGAAATATTGCCTAGTGTCTTTTCATTCTGTTTCCAAAACCCACATATCGTTTCTAATTTATCTAATTTATCTACCTCATGAAAGAAGGAAGGAGGGAGAATAATGAAAGTTAAGTAATAAGTAATAAGTAAAGGTAAACCTACCAATTAGGTATAGTGTTTTTACTGATAACAATTTTGTTTATGAATTATGAAGTATTAAGTGATTAAAACGTGCCAAATTGATAATAGAGTGACCGAAAAATCTGTAAAAGAATGACTGCAATTGAATTGGCCACAATGGAAAATTATAGTAGTCACAAACCACAGTTGCAGTAGACCACAGTACAACACAGTACAGTAAAGTACAGCAGAGTAAAGAAAAGTAAATGAAAGTAGAGTGGAGTTCAGGACAGTAGAGTAAAGAAAAGTAGAGTATAGTTCAGTACAGTACAGTAGAGCACACATGAGTAGAGTACAGTATAATGTAATATACTCAACTTTACGCTACTGGACTACACTATACTCTACTTTTCTATACTGTACTATGCTGCACTGTACTGAACTATACTCAGCTCAGGGGTGAAAGTAAGGTGGTACGGTCCGGTACGGCTTCCAGGCAAAATAAGTAGAGGGGGTATGCAGTACCTGTAAAATATGAGCCTATCACAATAATGAAAACAAAATGTCAAGAAAACTGTTGGCTATTACACCACTATGTATCATTACCGCATGTCAGAGGCATGAACAATTAGCGAATGGACTTAAAAACGAGTGGGATAGCCTGCGCTATGCAGTGGAGGCATTAATCCTGGCTTAATGACAATTGCATAATGTCATTACACTTTTTGGTATTTTGTGTAACAGATGTCTCTTTCCAATCACCACTGTTGAGACTGGAAATAAACTCAGCAAAAAAAGAAATGCCTCTTTTTCAGGACCCTGTGTTTCAGAGATCATTCGTAAAATTCCAAATAACTTCAATAGATCTTCATTGTAAAGGGTTTAAACACTGTCTCCCATGCTTGTTCAATGAACCATAAACAATTAATGAACATGCACCTGTGGAATGGTCGTTAAGACACTAATAGCTGACAGACGGTAGGCAATTAAGGTCACAGTTATGAAAACTTAGCACACTAAAGAGTCATTTCTACTGACTCTGAAAAACACCAAAAGAAAGATGCCCAGGGTCCCTGCTCATCTGCGTGAACATGCCTTTGGCATGTCCGTACTGTGAGACGCCTAAGACAGTGCTACAGGGAGACAGGATGGACAGCTGATCATCCTCGCAGTGGCAGACCACGTGTAACAATACCTGCACAGGAAAGGTACATCCGAACATCACACCTGTGGGACAGGTATATATATCCATCCTAACCTGCCTTTCTAAAGTCTTCGAAAGCCAAGTTAACAAACAGATCACTGAAAATGTTGAATCCCACCGTACCTTCTCCGCTGTGCAATCCGGTTTCCGAGCTGGTCACGGGTGCACCTCAGCCACGCTCAAGGTACTAAACAATATCATAATATCATTTGTATATATCAACGATGTCTCTCTTGCTGCGGGTGATTCCTTGATCCACCTCTACGCAGACGACACCATTCTGTATACATCTGGCCCTTCTTTGGACACTGTGTTAACAAACCTCCAAACGAGCTTCAATGCCATACACACTCCTTCCGTGGCCGCCAACTGCTCTTGAACGCTAGTAAAACTAAATGCATGCTTTTCAACCGATCGCTGCCCACACCCGCCCGCCCAACTAGCATCACTAGCGTCCAACACTCTACTCAGCAAACTGGATGCAGTCTATCACAGTGCCATCCGTTTTGTCTCCAAAGCCCCATATACCACCCACCACTGTGACCTGAATGCTCTAGTCGGCTGGCCCTCGCTACATATTCGTCGCCAGACCCCCTGGCTCCAGGTCATCTATAAGTATTTGCTAGGTAAAGCTCCGCCTTATCTCAGCTCACTGGTCACCAGAACAACACCCACCAGTAGCACACGCTCCAGCAGGTATATATACAGTGCCTTGCGAAAGTATTCGGCCCCCTTGAACTTTGCGACCTTTTGCCACATTTCAGGCTTCAAACATAAAGAGATAAAACTGTATTTTTTGTGAAGAATCAACAACAAGTGGGACACAATCATGAAGTGGAACGACATTTATTGGATATTTCAAACTTTTTTAACAAAGCAAAAACTGAAAAATTGGGCGTGCAAAATTATTCAGCCCCCTTAAGTTAATACTTTGTAGCTCCACCTTTTGCTGCGATTACAGCTGTAAGTCACTTGGGGTATGTCTTTATCAGTTTTGCACATCGAGAGACTGACATTTTTTCCCATTCCTCCTTGCAAAACAGCTCGAGCTCAGTGAGGTTGGATGGAGAGCATTTGTGAACAGCAGTTTTCAGTTCTTTCCACAGATTCTCGATTGGATTCAGGTCTGGACTTTGACTTGGCCATTCTAACACCTGGATATGTTTATTTTTGAACCATTCCATTGTAGATTTTGCTTTATGTTTTGGATCATTGTCTTGTTGGAAGACAAATCTCCGTCCCAGTCTCAGGTCTTTTGCAGACTCCATCAGGTTTTCTTCCAGAATGGTCCTGAATTTGGCTCCATCCATCTTCCCATCAATTTTAACCATCTTCCCTGTCCCTCCTGAAGAAAAGCAGGCCCAAACCATGATGCTGCCACCACCATGTTTGACAGTGGGGATGGTGTGTTCAGGGTGATGAGCTGTGTTGCTTTTAGGCCAAACATAAAGTTTTGCATTGTTGCCAAAAAGTTCAATTTTGGTTTCATCTGACCAGAGCACCTTCTTCCACATGTTTGGTGTGTCTCCCAGGTGGCTTGTGGCAAACTTTAAACGACACTTTTTATGGATATCTTTAAGAAATGGCTTTCTTCTTGCCACTCTTCCATAAAGTCCAGATTTGTGCAATATACGACTGATTGTTGTCCTATGGACAGAGTCTCCCACCTCAGCTGTAGATCTCTGCAGTTCATCCAGAGTGATCATGGTCCTCTTGGCTGCATCTCTGATCAGTCTTCTCCTTGTATGAGCTGAAAGTTTAGAGGGACGGCCAGGTCTTGGTAGATTTGCAGTGGTCTGATACTCCTTCCATTTCAATATTATCGCTTGCACAGTGCTCCTTGGGATGTTTTTTTGTATGGGAAATCTTTTTGTATCCAAATCCGGCTTTAAACTTCTTCACAACAGTATCTCGGACCTGCCTGGTGTGTTCCTTGTTCTTCATGATGCTCTCTGCGCTTTTAACGGACCTCTGAGACTATCACAGTGCAGGTGCATTTATACGGAGACTTGATTACACACAGGTGGATTGTATTTATCATCATTAGTCATTTAGGTCAACATTGGATCATTCAGAGATCCTCACTGAACTTCTGGAGAGAGTTTGCTGCACTGAAAGTAAAGGGGCTGAATAATTTTGCACGCCCAATTTTTCAGTTTTTGATTTGTTAAAAAAGTTTGAAATATCCAATAAATGTCGTTCCACTTCATGATTGTGTCCCACTTGTTGTTGATTCTTCAAAAAAAAAAATACAGTTTTATATCTTTATGTTTGAAGCCTGAAATGTGGCAAAAGGTCGCAAAGTTCAAGGGGGCCGAATACTTTCGCAAGGCACTGTATATATTACTGGTCATCCCCAAAGCCAACACCTGCTTTGGTCACCTTTCCTTCCAGTTCTCTGCTGCCAATAACTGGAACAAATTGCAAAAATCACTGAAGTTGGAGACTTATATCTCTCTCACTAACTTTAAGCATCAGCTATCTGAGCAGCTTACCGATCACTGCAGCTGTACACAGCCCATCTGTAAATAGCCCATCCAACTACCTACCTCATTCCCATATTGTTTTTATTTACTTTTTTGCTCTTTTGCACACCAGTATTTCTACTTACACATCATCATCATGCACATCTATCACTCCAGTGTTAATTTGCCAAATTGTAATTACTTCGCTACTATAGCCTATTTATTGCCTTACCTCCTTACGCCATTTGCACACACTGTATGTAGACTTTTGCTATTGTGTTATTGACTCTACATGTGTTTATTCCATGTGTAACTCTGTGTTGTTGTTTGTGTCGCACTGCTTTGCTTTATCTTGGCCAGGTCGCAGTGGTAAATGATAACTATTTTTTAAAGGTACAGGATGGCAACAATAACTGCCGAGTTACACCAGGAACTCACAATCCCTCCTCAGTGCTCAGACCGTCCGCAATAGGCTGAGAGAGGCTGGACTGAGGGATTGTAGGCCTGTTGTAAGGCAGGTCCTCACCAGACATCACGTCGCCTATGGGCACAAACCCACCGTCGCTGGACCAGACAGGACTGGCAAAAAGTGCTCTTCACTGACGAGTCACGGTTTTGTTTCACCAGGGGTGATGGTCGGATTCGCGTTTATTGTCAAAGGAATGAACGTTACACCGAGGCCTGTACTATGGAGCGGGATCAATTTGGAGGTGGAGGGTCCGTCATGGTCTGGGGCAGTGTGTCACAGCATCATCGGACTGAGCTTGTTGTCATTGCAGGCAATCTCAACGCCGTGCGTTACAGGGAAGACATCCTCCTCCCTCATGTGGTACCCTTCCTGCAGGCTCATCCTAACATGACCCTCCAGCATGTCAATGCCACCAGCCATACTGCTCGTTCTGTGCGTGATTTCCTGCAAGACAGGGATGTCAGTGTTCTGCCATGGCCAGAGAAGAGCCCGGATCTCAATCCCATTGAGCACGTCTTTTCTGTTAGTCACATGTCTGTGAAACTTGTTCAGTTTATGTCTCAGTTGTTGAATTTGTTCATACAAATATTTACACATGATAAGTTTGCTGAAAATAAATGCAGTTGACAGTGAGAGGACATTTCTTTTTTTGCTGAGTTTATTTTGCCAGTGGATGAACGTGTGCGGGCAGCCTAATAAAAGAGCCCGAAAACATCATTACTGGTTGTGTTTATGCCACAATAAAATGTAATACATTTAAAAAGTTAAATGACAAATCTTTATGACTAGGCCCACAGAGATGCTATTGAATTAATAGAGATTCTAAATATAATTCTATGATTAGGCCCCACGGCCGGTCCGCCCCCATTAGGCAGGATTAGGCAGCCACCAGAGTGGCAGTTTGCTGAGGATGTCATTTTCCGAGCAAAACTGACCAAGACGTTTTTTTCTGTAGCCCATAGACTGGAGACCAAATGTAATACAATGTCATGTGACAGACACTTTTTAAATCATTAACTTGTTAATGAGAAGAGAGAGTGCAGGAGAAAGTCAACTAAAAAGGCAAGCGGGCAGACATCAGCTTTGGAGCAGCTGCTGCATAATCAAATAAGAGATGGACAGCAATGGTGCTGAAAGTAATTCATTTCAACAATTGTCTTGGTTTTTAATTCAACTTCACTCACAACGAGGGCTTTGTTGGAGCCTATTTCTTCCTGTAAGTGGTAGGCCTGCCTGTTTGACACACGCAATTATGCTATCCATAGATTTGTCGGTATAGCCAAATTCTCCAGTACTGTCACTATGCACTCCTGTCACTATGCACTCCACAATACCTCCATGTCTGGGAAGGGCTTGGTATGTTTTGTTAGAACCAGGGCTTGAATTGAGTGAGGGTATGCCATAGCCTACCCTTTGCTAAAGAAAAGGGCAAAATGGATACTTATTGTTAGCTTTATATTTTGAATAAATGAATAAAAAGGATCCAGATAATATAAGTGTTCTATAACAATGCTTTACTCTGTGATGCCTTATGCTAGAAACAAGTTATACATTCCTCACAAAAAATTCCTCTCATGCATATGGGGATATATTGATTAGTCTCTATGACATTCTAAATCTGAGCTGCAGCCTTCAATATTTGAGGAGTCAAATCATTTACTTTGCTATTCTGTCCCTATTAATTGAACTTTTCACTTTCTGAAAAGAGATGTTTAAACCCAGGCAGATTTTAGGGAAACACTTCTGTTGTTGGGTTTACGCAACAGACAAGTAGACAGCAGTTTAAGCTTACATTCTTATGCAATGGTTGAGGCTCTGTCTGGGTGGAAAGTGTCATGCTTAGATTCATAAGGATGTCTAATATTTATTAATTTGCAAACAGCGACTGTTTCGATGAAAATAAGACACTCTGGTTTGACATTAGAAAAATATGATAAGAATGCCTATTTCTCTGTCCATTCTTCCCTGAAACTTCGTTTTTCATCACCCACCTTTCTTTTGAGACTTTTTCAGAGCAACAAGTTTCTCTTGATTGCACGCTGTTTTTCCCCAATCAACGCACAAAGGGATATAAAAAACACATTTAATTAGACATTGGTGATTTTATCAGTGTAATCCAATTGAAAATATTAGGATATGTTACTGACATTGAACATATTATATAGCTTACTAACCAGATGTGATAAAAAAAAGTTTTTTAATTTGTAGCGTAGGCCCATTAATTGGACTGCTATTATGTTCTGTTCTGCCCAAGGCCAAACTTGTTGCCGACCCCTGCGGGACACTATTCTAGTTTAGCAGGTATGGGAGGGGGAGGCAATTTTATGTCTCTCCTCGGATGACAGAACGTCCATGGCCGGGCCTGTTAGGCCCAGCCACTTTTTGGATGCACCCATGTGCACTCATAGGAGGTTCCATACCGGAAAGACATTAAATCTACTTTCACCCCTGACACTACTTTTGTATACTGTGCTCTACAGGTACTGAACTCTACTCTACTGTGCTGTGCTCTACTGTGATTCCCAAACTTGGGAAAGATAGACGTCTTGTTTGGAGACGGAGCTCATTAGAATAATAGCTAGTGTGTAGAATAATATACAAACATGCAAGGGGGATATTACATTTGTCTACCTTTTCAGGATACATCACCATGAAGGGAATGACATTTCAAGTTTGGCATGTCTTTCGTGATGCGATTCACAGCAGCACTGACAGTAGTGTTGACATGACAACTGAGTTTTGAACGACCCTTCCCCCTTTTGTTCCATGCTGGCTGAACCCATACCTAGCCTGTAACATGCTGACACTAGACACAGATGAAAGGGGAAACATATATGTTTCTTTGCCTTAAATGAGTAGTGTAAACTTTAATAAATTTGCTGACACCCTACAGTCAAATGTATGTACCAGTAGAGTAGCTATCTAGCTATACTGAACAAGCATATAAATGCAGCATGCAACAATTTCAAAGAGTTTTACTGAGTTACAGTTCATGTAAGGGAATCAGTCAATTGAAATAAATTCATTAGGCCCTAATCTATCGATTTCACATGACTGCGCAGGGGTGTAGCCATGGGTGGGCCCGGGAGGGCATAGGCACACTCACTTGGACAACTACAAATACTTAGGTGTCTGGTTAAACTGTAAACTCTCCTTCCAGACCCATATCAAACATCTCCAATCCAAAGTTAAATCTAGAATTGGCTTCCAAAGCATCCTTCACTCATGTTGCCAAACATACCCTTGTAAAACTGACCATCCTACCAATCCTCGACTTTGGCGATGTCATTTACAAAATAGCCTCCAATACCCTACTCAACAAATTGGATGCAGTCTATCATAGTGCAATCCGTTTTGTCACCAAAGCCCCATATTCGACCCACCATTGCGACCTGTACGCTCTCGTTGGCTGGCCCTCGCTTCATACTCGTCGCCAAACCCACTGGCTCCATGTCATCTGCAAGACCCTGCTAGGTAAAGTCCCCCCTTATCTCAGCTCCCTGGTCACCATAGCATCTCCCACCTGTAGCACACGCTCCAGCAGGTATATCTCTCTAGGCACCCCCAAAACCAATTCTTTCTTTGGCCGCCTCTCCTTCCAGTTCTCTGCTGCCAATGACTGGAACGAACTACAAAAATCTCTGAAACTGGAAACACTTATCTCCCTCACTAGCTTTAAGCACAAACTGTCAGAGCAGCTCACAGATTACTGCACCTGTACATAGCCCACCTATAATTAATCCCAAACAACTACCTCTTTCCCTACTGTATTTAATTTAGTTATTTATTTTTCTCCTTTGCACCCCATTATTTTTATTTCTACTTTGCACATTCTTCCATTGCAAATCTACCATTCCAGTGTTTTACTTGCTATTTGTATTTACTTTTTCACCATGGCCTTTTTTTGCCTTTACCTCCCTTATCTCACCTCATTTGCTCACATCGTATATAGACTTGTTTATACTGTATTATTGACTGTATGTTTGTTTTACTCCATGTGTAACTCTGTGTCGTTGTATGTGTCGAACTGCTTTGCTTTATCTTGGCCAGGTCGCAATTGTAAATGAGAACTTGTTCTCAACTTGCCTACCTGGTTAAATAAAGGTGAAATAAAAAAAACAAAAAAACTTGTCAGCCAGGCCTAGCCAATCATAATTAGCTATTCCCCACAACAGGGCTTTATTGCAGACATAAATACTCCTCAGCAGGACCCCCCACCCTCCCCTCAGATGAACCCCTGATTTGGAGGTCCTGGGCTGACGTGGTTACGCGTGGTCTGCGGTTGTGAGGCCGGTTGGACAGACTGCCAAATTCTCTAAAATGATGTTGGAGGCAGCTAATGGCAGAGAAATTAACATTAAATTCTCTGGCAACAGCTCTGATGGACATTCCTGCACTCCCTCAAAACTTGCAGACATCTGTGGCATTGTGTTGTGTGACAAAACTACACATTTTAAAGTGGCTTTTTATTGTCCCCATCACAAGGTGCACCTGTGTAATGACTGAGCTGTTTAATAAGCTTATTGATATGCCACACCTGTCAGGTGGAGGGATTATTTTGGCAAAGAAGAAATGCTTACCAATAGGGATGTAAGCAAATTTGTGCACAAAATTTGAAAGAAAAAGCTTTTTGCGAGTATGAAACATTTCTGGGATTTTAATTTCAGTTTATGAAACATGGGACCAACACTTTACATGTAGCGTTTACATTTTTGTTCAGTGTGTATAAACCATGTCACACCTTTATTTGGTGGGAAAAAATGAATGGTGGGAAAACGATTGGAACCATTTCCCTGTTTAGCCTCAAGGTTTTATGGGTATTATGACACCTCCGCTGTGGGCCTCTATTGTCCCTCTAACCTCTCTGACATCATTGCAAATGCCATTGAAAATCACATCAAACACTTAGCATCAAAACAGTATTTTGCTTTTAAAACTCACCTCAACGTGATTTATCGGTTTGTACAAAGAAGTTTAATTACAGGTTGAAACTGAGTGGAATCATGGTTGTTTTGATGTTGTTTCAAAGCCTAACACAATGAAATGGACAGGGCTTTCTAGGGGGGTGATGATTAATTCAAAACACCCATAAGCATATTAGAGTGTACTGTATTCATAGGCATATACAGTATATCACAAAAGTGAGTACACCCCTCACATTTTTGTAAATATTTGAGTATATCTTTTCATGTGACAACACTGAAGAAATTAGACTTTGCTACAATGTAAAGTAGTGAGTGTACAGCTTGTATAACAATTTGTAAATTTGCTGGCCCCTCAAAATAACTCAACACACAGCCATTAATGTCTAAACCGCTGGCAACAAAAGTGAGTACACCCCTAAGTGAAAATGTCCAAATTGGGCCAAAAGTGTCAATATTTTGTGTGGCCACCATCATTTTCCAGCACTGCCTTAACCCTCTTGGGCATGGAGTTCACCAGAGCTTCACAGGCTGCCACTGGAGTCCTCTTCCACTCCTCCATGACGACATCACGGAGATGGTGGATGTTAGAGGCCTTGCACTCCTCCACCTTCCGTTTGAGGATGCCCCACAGATGCTCAATAGGGTTTAGGTCTGGAGACATGCTTGGCCAGTCCATCACCTTTACCCTCAGCTTCTTTAGCAAGGCAGTGGTCGTCTCACTTTTGTGATATACTGTATATGAGCCCAAGCCTGAAAAAAAAATGTAATTAAATAATGATTGTGCATAGCCTACAGCATATTACTCACGGCATAAAAACAGATTTAAGATGTCTTTGGTACATAATTGGTCTAGCTTGTACTCCAAAATTAAACAAATTCTAGTAATCTACTAGTGTGTACTGTAAAATGCAAATTAATTACTTAAAAATCATACAATTTGGTCACCTACAAACCAGCAAGATTTCTGGCTCTCACAGACCTGTAACTTCTTCTTTAAGAGGCTCCTCTGTCCTCCACTCGTTAATGTATTAATGGCACCTGTTTGAACTTGTTATCAGTATAAAAGACACCTGTCGACAACCTCAAACAGTCACACTCCAAACTCCACTATGGCCAAGACCAAAGAGCTGTCAAAGGACACCAGAAACAAAATTGTAGACCTGCACCAGGCTGAGAAGACTGAATCTGCAATAGGTAAGCAGCTTGGTTTGAAGAAATCAACTGTGGGAGCAATTATTAGGAAATGGAAGACATACAAGACCACTGATAATCTCCCTCGATCTCGGGCTCCACGCAAGATCTCACCCCGTGGGGTCAACATGATCACAAGAACGGTGAGCAAAAATCCAAGAACCACACGGGGGGACCTAGTGAATGACCTGCAGAGAGCTGGGACCAAAGTAACAAAGCCTACCATCAGTAACACACTACGCCGCCAGGGACTCAAATCCTGCAGTGCCAGACGTGTCCCCCTGCTGAAGCCAGTACATGTCCAGGCCCGTCTGAAGTTTGCTATAGAGAGCATTTGGATAATCCAGAAGAAGATTGGGAGAATGTCATATGGTCAGATGAAACCAAAATATAACTTTTTGGTAAAAACTCAACTCGTCGTGTTTGGAGGACAAAGAATGCTGAGTTAAATCCAAAGACCACCATACCTACTGTGAAGCATGGGGGTGGAAACATCATGCTTTGGGGCTGTTTTTCTGCAAAGGGACCAGGACGACTGATCCGTGTAAAGGAAATAGGGAATGGGGCAATGTATCGTGAGATTTTGAGTGAAAACCTCCTTCCATCAGCAAGGGCATTGAAGATGAAACGTGGCTGGGTCTTTCAGCATGACAATGATCCCAAACACACCGCCCGGGCAACGAAGGAGTGGCTTCGTAAGAAGCATTTCAAGGTCCTGGAGTGGCCTAGCCAGTCTCCAGATCTCAACCCCATAGAAAATCTTGGGAGGGAGTTGAAAGTCCGTGTTGCCCAGCAACAGCCCCAAAACATCACTGCTCTAGAGGAGATCTGCATGGAGGAGTGGGCCAAAATACCAGCAACAGTGTGTGAATACCTTGTGAAGACTTACAGAAAATGTTTGACCTCTGTCATTGGCAACAAAGGGTATATAACAAAGTATTGAGATAAACTTTTGTTATTGACCAAATACTTATTTTCCACCATAATTTGCAAATAAATTCATAAAAAATCCTACAATGTGATTTTTCTGGATTTTTTTTTCTCATTTTGTCTGTCATAGTTGAAGTGTACCTATGATGAAAATTAACTTGCACAATTGGTGGCTGACTAAATACTTTTTTTCCCCACTGTGTGTAAATGTGACATTTAAGTTTTTTATTTGTAAAACATTTGCCCCCCTCAAAAATAATACATGTTTTGCTTTGTCATTAATGGGTATTGTGTGTAGATTGATGAGGAAATTAAAAATTTAAGGGGTCTGAATACTTTCCGAATGCACTGTATATTAATTAACGGTCAATTAATGTGAGTCTTTTGCATGACAATACCTGGCTTACGAAATGTCATGACCGCCACAGAGCTTGTGATGTCACCCTGTCCCGTTAATAATCCTGCCACCTGAATGCAGGGCTGAATTTAGGGCTCCTGAGTGGCGCAGCAGTCTAAGGCACTGCATCTCAGTGTATAGAGGCATCACTGCAGTCTCTAGTACGAATCCAGGCTGTATCACATCCTGCCGTGATAGGGAGTCCCATAGTGCGGCGCACAATTGTCCCAACGTCGCCCGGGTTTGGTCCGGGTAGGCCGCCATTGTAAATAAGAATTTGTTCTTATCCGACTTGCCTAGTTCTAGAAAAGTAAAAAAAATTAAATGCAAGTGTTTGACATGGGGGTACCTTCATAATCAAACTTTAGTAATGTAGAAGCAACAGTTATTATTCATTCTTTGGTCATCATACTTTCATTCAAATACTGTATCATAACATTTCATGATAAACATGATTTGGACTGTTCATTACCTTTAAAAATCACATCACATTTAGGAGCCACCGCTGCTTAATGAATATAGGGGAAACACTCAGGACCCATGTGGTCATTCTGTTCACTTACTCTAGTTCAATAACCGAAAGTGTCATATCATAGCTGACACCCCAGACATCTTTAAATCTTAATTCGAAATAGATAAATAACAGTGTTTTTGGAAAACGTGGTCACATAAAAAACCGAGGCAGATTTTACGGTCATTCTGTTACCAAACTGCATCTGCACTGTCCCTCAAGTAAATGTGTCCTACAAACATTTTCAGTGGCAATTGCTCAAAGTAGACCTTTTGGTGTATGGTTTGTTCAACTTTGCAATCAATGGTTTTGGCTTGGCATAGATTTTAAAGTGAAAAAGTGAGTCTCGGCATCACTTTGTTATTGTAGAATTGGCCCTCAGTGATGAACAGTGTGTATTTAAGACAGAGGCCATGAAGAGTGCTGCTGCGACATTGTGGTAGTCTGCACTAGGCAGTGTCTGGGCGATGGGCAGAGAAGTGGGTTAGGGGAAAGGGTCAAGGTAAGGAGGGGTGATGGGGTAGGGATAACAGGGCCTGCTTTGTTGTCCATGGTTTCATAAGTGGAATGAATAGAGGAATGTGGTCACAGACCTGTGCTCTGAATCCCTTCTCTAGTTCACACTGCCCTCTCAATTCACTGATTTCAAAGTTTATTTTCTTGAGCCTGACCAAATTTCAAGTTTTTGTTCTCCTATTCTACGCTCAATACCAACATTTTCAGAGAAAATGCTGAATGCTGTTTGTCAAAAAATATAGAACATTCACATCCTTTATGTGATGGCAATCATACTGTACATACAGTTGAAGTGGGAAGTTTACATACACTTAGGTTGGAGTCTTAAAAACTTGTTTTTCAACCACTCCACAAATTTCTTGTTAACAAACTATATTTTTAGCAATTTGGTTAGGACATCTACTTTGTGCATGACACAAGACATTTTTCCAACAGTTGTTTACAGACAGATTATTTCAATTATAATTCACTGTATCACAATTCCAGTGGGTCAGAAGTTTACATACACTAAGTTGACTGTGCCTTTAAACAGCTTGGAAAATTTCAAAAAAGGATGTCATGGCTTTAGAAGCTTCTGAATGTCTAATTGACATCATTTCAGTCAATTGGAGGTGTACCTGTGGATGTATTTCAAGGTGTACCTGTGGATGTATTTCAAGGCCTACCTTCAAACTCAGTGCCTCTTTGCTTGACATCATGGGAAAATCAAAATAAAAAAATTGTAGACCTCCACAAGTCTGGTTCATCATTGGGAGCAATTTCCAAATGCCTGAAGGTACCACGTTCATCTGTACAAACAATAGTACGCAAGTATACGCACCATGGGACCACGCAGCCGTCATACCGCTCAGGAAGGAGACACGTTCTGTCTCCTAGAGATTAAAATCCAGACTACAGTTTGCAATTGCAGATGGGGACAAAGATCGTACTTTTTGGAGAAATGTCCTCTGGTCTGATGAAACAAAAATAGAACTGTTTGGCCATAATGACCATCGTTATGTTTGGGTGAAAAAGGCGGAGGCTTGCAAGCCGAAGAACACCATCCCAACCGTGAAGCACTGGGGTGGCAGCATCATGTTGTGGGGGTGCTTTGCTGCAGGAGGGACTGGTGCACTTCACGAAATAGATGGCATCATGAGTCAGGAAATGTGCATATTATGTGCATATTTTAAAGAAACATCTCAAGACATCAGTCAGGAAGTTAAAGCATGGTCACAAATGGGTCTTCCAAATGGACAATGACCCCAAGCATACTTTCAAAGTTGTGGCAAAATGGCTTAAGGACAACAAAGTCAAGGTATTGGAGTGGCCATCACAAAGCTCAATCCTATAGAACATTTGTTTGCAGAACTAAAAAAGCGTGTGCTAGCAAGGAGGCCTTCAAACCTGATTCAGTTACACCAGCTCTGTCCGGAGGAATGGGACAGTTATTGTGGGAAGCTCGTGGAAGGGTACCCGAAACGTTTGATCCAAGTTAAACAGTTTAAAGGCAATGCTACCAAATACTAATTGAGAGTATGTAAACTTCTGACCCACTGGGAATGTGATGAAAGAAATAAAAATAACTAAATCACTCTCTACTATTATTCTCTTTACTATTATTCTATTAGGATTAAATGTCAGGAATTGTGAAAAACTGAGTTTGAATGTATTTGGCTAAGGTGTATGTAAACTTCCGACTTCAACTGTATGCTCGTGTCGGATGTGTCGTCACTCAATTGCTAAGGGCTCTTAATTTCGGGAAGCGGGTCCTTAGCTTTGTGAGAATTCACTTTTAAACACAGTGAATGTAATCAGGTAATCAGGTTTGCGCTTATGAAATTATACATTCTTTGAAAAAAAGGTGCAGGGTTCTTTGGTTTGTCCCAATTTGGGAACCCTTTTTGGTGCTGGGTAAAACCCTTTACAGAGGGTTCTATCTAGAACTTTCTATGTAGGGTACTTCAAAGAACCCTGTGTATATTGTTCTACCTGGAATCCTCTCTGGGGGGTTTTTACAAGAACCTTTTTATCTTTGGAGGGTTATTCCTAGAACCTCAATCATCTAAACTGGAACAATCATCTCAGTAACAGGTGCAATATATCTGTTCTAACAGATTGGACTAGTTTAGAAAACTGTATGTTATTTGTCTTTGTGTAACATAAATGTATCAATCAATTTTACTCTGAAAATCTCCCTGCATTAGAGAATGCTGGGAAATATTATATACGGTTCTATGTAGAACCCTTTTTGTCTCCCGAAGAATCCTTCTTGCCTTCCAAGAGTCATCCTTTTTTCTGAGAGTGTATGGTGCTGCAACTGGTGACACATCTCAAATTCAGCCTTCATCATCATAGGTCTAGCCTGTTGGAATTGTTATTTCCTTCTGAATTACCACCCTTGATTTCCCCATCCGTGGAAGCAATGAAGAGGGATTAGGCTGATTCTAAACGAGGGAAGATAAATAGTTAGACCATAAAATCACATGGCTCGCTTTCCAACATTTGCTGGGCCTTTGCTGGTACAGTTGGCAATGTAGCTTTTAGGACTTTTAGTACCCATGGGACACTAGTTGCTAGTCCCCTAATTAGGCTTGTTTTCCTGTAGTTAAACAAATCAGTGGTGTCTGAGTGTAATTTGGAAAATGTGAGCAGAATGCAAACTTCTCTATAAGTCATTAATAGACTCAAGCTGAGTCTTAATGATAGCATAGACCAAGAATGGTTGGTATCAGCACTAAACTATACTACAGGGAAGGGAGTGAGCTGCTATGCTTGAGTAAAGTATTATGGGGCGTCCTCTACAACATATAATTGTGTGTGTGGTACAAAGTAATACATATAAAGGAGAAGTGGCAGTGTGCCTACTGTACATATTCGGTTGTAATCAGCTAACAGCCTACAGATGATTATAGATTTGTAGTGATGTTGTTTTTCATCCCTTTTCTCTTTCGTAAGTTACACAGTTAAGCACCTGTGTATGATTATCTGTATGTATGCTATTATCTTTATGTTTGCATGTTATAAGGCATAGGTCTGAGTTAGGTTGTTACAGGTAAATTAAGTCTATGTGTGTGTGTGTGTGTGTGTGTGTGTGTGTGTGTGTGTGTGTGTGTGTGTGTGTGTGTGTGTGTGTGTTTGTTCGGCTTCCAACCTTCCAACCTCCTTTCATTAGAGCACACTGCACTTTGTATACCAGGTTTGGCTGGCCTTCTCTAGTCACTCGTAGGCTCAGTCACTGGTATACTTTTATTTACATAGCCATTTTGGGTTTACTACCTTTTTATTTGTGCATTTTTATTGTTCAGAAATGTGGTGGGTATTCTCTTCGTTCGCTGGACTTTATCCTGCTAATTGTTCCAAATGTCCAAACTGAATTTGGTAAAAGGGCTTTTATGTACTCTGCGCCATCGTCTTGGAACACCTTACAAAATACTTTTAAACTGGAAGAACTTGTCCCGATTGGTGTTTTTAAATCACTGATGAAGGATTTTGAGGCTGATTCCCTGATCTGTCAATGTTTTTAATTTGCTGTTTTATACTCTTGTGAATTCAATGGTTTTTACTAGATTACTTGTAGTTTTTCATGTTGTCTGTCTGTAATTTTTTTGTAATGACTTGGTGCTGCCTATCTTGGCCAGGGCGCTCTTGAAAAAGAGATTTTAATCTCAATGAGCCCTTCCTGGTTAAATAAAGGTTAAATAAAAATACATTTAAAAAACACTGGCTGTGATGTCAGTCAGACTAACACACGCTGCTGTAAGCAACACAGAACAGACCTTGGCTCTGGCTGAGATTCCTATGAGTGATAACGAGCAAGCAGGAAAACAAAGCCCACATGTCAAAGCCCAAGCAGGAGACTATGTAAAAGACATACTTTGATCCAGATGAGCGGGTATTGGAACAAGCTTTGCAAAGAATGTGCTCTTGGTTCACTTATGGCTCTTTTGTGTATTTTTGCAATAACATAGGCCTAACTAGGCTAGTACAGAAGTATGTAAGGAGATTGCTACATTGGTACACTATGCACCTTCTTGAACTAGTTAGGTACAGTGGCATTCATCTAATGTGGTTTAATGTAGAAGTATTCTGCTCATACAGTGAAACACTGTATGACAGGTAAGTCAATGCCATTGACAGATGCAACACACACACACATGCACACACACTTCTCTTACTACCAGTTTCATCAATCAGAGACCGACAGCACAAACCAACGCTTCTTTTCATCCCTCAGGTGGGAATAAATCAGAGCAGATTGAAGGAAGGATTCAGTACAAGGGGGTATTCCAGGGATATATAGGGGGTTGAGGGAGAGACTCACCACGTGAGGTAGCCAATAGGAAAAGGAAAGGGAAAGTGTGGGGGGGGGGGGGGGGGGGAATACCTAGTCAGTTGTACAACTGAATACATTCAACTGAAATGAAGAAGGGTAATCTGGAATTTTGTGAACTTCTTTTACCGTATAGAAAATAGAAGAAGTAGTAGTTGTAAAAAAAATAGAAAACGGTCACTTTACATATTGGCATGGCACTATGCACATTTTATCAATGGAGCCTTGCTCGACACCTACGGTTGCTGCCTTTGAACTTGCCGGTGCAAAAATGTTAATGAACGTTCTTTAATTCATTCATTTGGCCCTACAGAGGAAACCAAATAAAGGAACCACCTTTGGCCTACATACCTGTGTGTTTTCAAGTGTAATCAAGGTAATGTTCTCTAGATTTGGCTGAGGGCTATAGCTGGCAGCAAACTAATGCTTAAGATTTACAATCAGTGTGCATCTACTAAATCAACCAGACTGCTCTGTTCTGGCCGTCCACTTGATAAGTAGGCTCATTTATATCTCCCACTGTGCCTGAAAGGTTAGATTAAGGGATACTTTCATCCCCAAATCTATGTTTGTCAAACGTTTTCATACCACATACTTCATACCAACTGGTGTGCAGAACAGAGAGTAACACTTGAAGGGTACCTATGTAAGGACTTCACAACCCATAACAAATCAAACCCTCCCCAATTGAACCTTCCCAGACAATTGTGTCATCTATCATTGTCTATGGGATGTACAAGACACCTTTAATGAAATCCATACAGTAGGAGTCAGGTGCAGAAACGTGCCATTGGTGAAAGTGTTCAAAGTGTCTTTTGCCCTTCCCATTAACCCCTATCTCCCCCCATAGCTGTATGCTATCATTCAACGTTGCAGCTGTGTTTTGTTCCCTGAGGAATGCTGCATTATTTTTAGATCTCTTCTTCAGCCTCACCCCAACACTACGCACACAAACAAACATGCACACACACACACACACCTTTTGCTGTGTGGCTCAGCGAGATGGGACAGAACTTACTGATCTTTTTGGCTTATTTGGTTCAGTTGTTTTCTTGCCTGTCTACTGTAATAACACGGTTAAGCTGAGGTTGCCTGACTAATATATCTGCCATGCGTCAAACATTGGTGCAAACATATATTGGTTTTTGCTGATCCATCAGACAATTTACATTATAAAACGTGGGACAGCGCTGTTGTTCATCTGAATTGCTTTTACTGATTGGAATGATAGAAAATGATGTCTGACTACGTTGAATGTGATTTTTTGAATTGAATAGTGGTGGGGGCAATGTAGCAGCGGCAGCAGCCTATAAGAATAGGTGGAGGTGGGGCTTTTTGGGGGGGGGGGGGGGGGGGGGGCGTGGCTTTTTTTGCCCACCAGTGAGAGTAACTGTCATTCCAGTTAATCTGGTCTTTTGCATTTGTTATTTAAACTTGCCCAGATAGGTAATTCTGAAGTAAAAAGTGAATTTGGAACAAGATGTGAAAATGGGTTCTATTTACATGAAATATTGTTAATTATTTATTAGGTTTGACAAAATATAAATAGGTTGCAGCTTGAATTATAGGCTTGTTACAGTTGGCATTGAATCATGTACTGTATTTGGTTTCAACCAATGTTATTTATCAATTGAAGAAACCTAACTTATTTACTTATTTACCTACCAGTTTTAACCATTATTTTGAAAGTACGCTTTTTATTGTAATGTATTACTGCACTGTTGGAGCTAGAAACATTCCACTGCACCTGCGAATGACATCTGCAAAATATGTGTACACGAACAATACAATTTTACATGATGTCAGTTTAATGTATTTTTAAAGTTGATCCAAAGAGTATTTTTTTTTACAGTGTAAGACGTGACAATGAGCAACATGTTGATACAGCACTGCAGTGAGCAAAGAAGAGGGAGAAAATGGAAGGCTTTACTAACCCCTCCTCCCACCTCCACCATGTGTGTAGGTTTTAGTGTTTAGTGCTTCCATAGAATGCTAGTGTTGTGTAATACCACCAAACACCTTGATCTCATGGAGGGCACGTCTTTCAAAAGGAAAAGCAAAACGGGTTTCGCAATATCTTGACTAGGAGAAAAGTCGGGTGGATTTGTGAGCTTACAGGAGGATCCTTCTGAAGCATTGACGTGAATGGATTTGCTTACACTGGCCTGGAACATAGAATCAAGGAGCTGCCAACATCGGCTAAAGTTCGAAGACAGTGGGTAGAAAGGGGCAGAAATACAAGCTGTGTTGAGTGATCAACACATGAATGACCAACCAAAGTGTAAACACTGGTTGAATCATCTTTTTTCCCCCACATCATTTCAACAAAACGATGTAATGTGATGACGTTGAATCCAACATGGAAAACTGATTGGATTTGCAAAAAGTCATCATCGTATGGGAATTGTGTTTTTTTTCCCACCCAACTTTGACCCTAAATCCAATGACATGGTGCCATTTTTTGTTGATTTCATGTTGAATTCACGTTAGTTGACAACTCAACCAAATGTAAATAAAAAAACTAGATGTTGAACTGACGTCTGTGTCCAGTGGGTAGTTGATTGTGCCCATAATGTATATTGGTGAAGTAAAGTTATGTGAAGATGTTTTAAGGCAGAAAGATCATGATTTATTTAAAGCAACTAGAGGTCAATGATTCAAACCACATTTTAACGTTCTACATGATTATTTATGAGTTTTTCCCCCTTACTAGATATGACTTTGCTGATAGCTACTTTTTTGAGGAAATATGTACTTACTATGACAGTGGTATGTTGTTGTAGATATCTTAAACTGAATGCACTAATTGTAAGTCGCTCTGGAGAAGAGCATCTGCTAAATGTCTAAAATGTAAAATGTAAAATAAAAGCGCCTCATTTTATGGAAACCCAAAGTAGTCCATGGACCCGAAAGAGAGTCAGTAGGGGGTTGTTTACTTTGCTACCGCATAGTATTAACTCTGGGGGGATTTAGACAGAATATCTGGAGCACTCAACAAACACAGATCTGGGTAAACTACCCATTTAAAAAGCCCTCCTCTCTCCATCTCAAGCCAAAAAAACACTCTCTGACCCCTGCTCAATCAATTCCCACCAAATTGACCTTCTGCTGGCAGGGGGTTCCCCACATTTTGTAATTACCTGATAAGGGTATGTGGCGAAGTGAAAGTTACCTTACCCACCATCCCGTGCTGCATTCCAGCAGGCTCTAGGCTGTGGGGGAAACAGAGTGTCCTCTGTGCTGTGTCTCTGGGGCAGCCTCGTCTCCCTCATCTCTCTCGTACCTGCCAGCACTGACCCGCCTAGGCCCCAAACAGACTCTGCTCTGTCCATTTTTATTGTGGAAAGATGCCCACTCGTATATATGCCTGACCTGGGAATGAGTTTACATGTCTGCATGTGGAGTTTACTCTCCTTAATTTACCTCTGTGCCTATACACACACTTAGTCTTTCAACTATGTCCAGTCATAATTTCTGTATTAATTTCCTAGTGTTAGTACCTAGCCTTTAAAATACACATATCCCCATTTTATTCAATAGATGTATTAAATGTTTATTTTTTCTCTCGTAATGATAGCAAAACTTACTATGTTGGATAAAGTCCATTTAGCACAGATTGCTCTTATTCTAGAGCAGCTGACCTAATGCACCTTACGATTGAGTTGTTTTTAGACAGTCAATCAAAATGTGTAGCCACCTCAGAAAACCTGTTGCAAGAGAGAAAACAAGAGGATGATTGCCATGTGGGCTTATCTTTGTTCCCAGCATTTTATTTATATTTAACTATGCAAGTCAGTTAAGAACAAATTATTATTTACAATGACAGCCTACCCCGGCCAAGCCCTAACCCAGACGACACTGGGGCAATTGTGTGCCACCCTATGGGTCTCCCAACCACAGCCGGTACGCCTCTAGTCGTGAGCCATACATCTCTTGTGTGAGGCACATTTCAATGTCAGATAAAGATCCGACACATCGTTATGCTTTTTTTTAGCTGCCTCTGTTGAATACAGATTTGTGTCTGCGTTGGGTAAATCCATTTGGATTCTATCGCCCTTGGACAGCATCCATTTTGATTCAAACAAAACCTTCCCCACATGTTTGATGAAAGAAGTGGTGAGAAAGTGACTTTTTGGACCTGAATGCCAAAACGTTCATGATATAAGGGTGCTCAAAGTTTACCCATTTTGCCTACCCCTTCATACAATGAGACACCCATGTCGTCATCACTGGAAAAGATAAACAGTCGAGTTTGATATCATTTAAAAGCTGACAAACAGTGTTGTCAAACTATTTTATTGTTTCTTCAAAAAAGGGTTAAAAAAATGTGTGTGATTTTTAAACCTTTAACGTCAGTTATCTATAAACGCGTAAACTCCATTTTTTTTTTCATATTCACATTTATTGTAGTTTAGACCATATTTCACATCATCTGAGTTTTTTTGTGTGGTGCCCGCCATCGGTTGAGACAACACTCTCTTGAATACAGGGTGGGTGTCATTTTAATCATTGAAATATAATTTATAGAATGGAACTATCCCTTCAGACCACTGCAATTTAGGTGGTAGACCATTGAATTTTTTATTGAACTGACATTTTAATTTCTAATTACTAACACAAAGATGACCGCCGATCCAACTACTGTCGAATGTCAGCTTAAATGGTCATGTTTATTCTATTATCTACTGTAAGTTTCTATGATTTCAGTAGGTTTCCTGTGGAGGATTTACAGTTTCGTTTAAAACAATGGATATTCCCATTCAAGTCAACATTCTCTGATGTGTGGACCTCCAACCATCTTTGTGGTACCATTTGAAAGTTGAAATTTCAAATGTATCCCCATTTTAGTACATTTTATCAGCCAAAACATGACACAAACCCTGTATTCAGAGCATGTTGTGGCTCAACCGATTGTGGGCACAACACAAAAACCTTAGATGAGCTACATCATATGCGAATATGAAAAAAAAATGCGTTTAAGCGTTTTTACATAATTGACGTTAAAGGTTAAAACATTTAACATGTATTTTCCAGAAATTATAAAATAGTTTGACAACCCTGTTTGTAAGCTTTTAAATGATATCAATCACAACCGTTTATCTTTTCCAGTGATGAAGGCATGGATGTCTCATGGTATGGTGAGGTATGGAAAATGGGCCAATTTTGAGCTCACTTTATCTCTTGAATATTTTGTCATTCAGGTCCAAAAAGTCACTCTGAGCATTTCTACAATGGGCAAATATGTATGGAAGGTTGTCAAAAAGGGATGGAGTTCAAATGGATTTACCCTTTTGTGTTTTTTTTATTTTTTAAATTTAACCTGGCAAGTCAGTTAAGAACAAATTCTCATTTACAATGACGGCCTAGGAACAGTGGGTTAATGCCTTGTTCAAGATCAGAACAACATATTTTTACCTTGTAAAAAGCTTGGGGATTCATTCTAGCAACTTTTTGGTTACTGGCCCAATGCTCTAACCACTAGACTACCTGCCGTGTCCAGTGGGTGCAGTACATGTATTTGGTTGGCCTCTGTACCTGTCCCATGACAGTAGAGAATCAGACAGTGTGCAGACATTATTGTTTACAACCAATTAGCACATGGACATAGGATAGAGGAATAGGAAGCATGTGGTTTGATTAAGGTGGTTGGTTCCATGTGGGTTGAGAGTAGGGTGGTTGTGTCTTGGTCAAGGTTGGTTATGGTTGGGGTTTAGGTTTAGGTGGTTAACCTGAATGTGTGAGCACCCTATGGTTGTGTGGTAACTCTAGAAACCCTCCATGAAGAGGGGATGAGACAGAGAATGTCTGGTGAGGCTGGTGGACACACGTCACATAGTCTATAAATGCAGATAAAACAAGTGCTGTTAGCTTTCTAATGAAGATCAGAGCGCCCACCCCTTTCCGAGTGTCTTACTCCTCTGCTACCTTTATGGAGTCATTTGATTTAGGCTCCCTGCCCGTCTTACATACAGGATGGACAACTAAAGTCTCTGAAGGGGTTCCTTCAAGAAAATTCTGTTTGGGAAACAACACCAGTCCGTTCTACAATGTGTCATTGGATTTCACTGTCATACCAAACTTGAAAAAATACAGTAATACCTGCCATTTAATATACACCCATCAAGCAATATGCCATGGTAAGCCCTCTCTGACTTTAGATTGCATAGGAGAAAAAGCTATCAACTAATGTTGCATGCAAGAAAGCAATGTTTAGACTTCTTACAGGGAACACTAAATGCTAGGAAGGGTAGCGCAAAGGACTACAGAGTTGACTCTTACAGTGAGGGAAGATGTGTGTGAATAGCACCCAATTTATTGGAAATAGATGCCCTCACTAAAGCTGAAGAGTTGCTTCCCAAGAAATGCTAAGCTAATTAATGTCTGTTATGAATTTGACAGATTTTAGGGCATCTATAACTGTTAACAATGTTAGTTTAGTCAACTCTGTGACTGTTTGAGTAAGTTAATGGTTTGGGGTCAAATATGTGTGAATGAGATGGACGGATATTTCTTTTAGAAACAGGCTTTCAAGACATTACAGATTCAGCAATGCGGAAAGTCGCCCACAAAGACTCTGGCATGGACAGCTGTTGAGACACGAAGGATGTTAATACAGTCACTTAGAGTGGCTTTAATTTGGTTGGCAACGTTTTGAGGATGGAATGACAGTGAGAATGATAGATTAAAGGCAAGGGGTAACTGTATTTCCCAGAGTCACGGTTGCCGCCCCCTTATGGGAATGTAAAAGGGAGGCCTAACTTAAACACCTCTACACTGAAGCTTGTGGCATGAGAGGCACATAATGCACCCCTCTTTACCCCATTTTCTTCCAGCTCCATCTCTTTGTGGGCCTGATGAATGTAGCCTTTATTCTGCAGTTTTGTTGACATTTCTCTGCTGTGGGGATTTTCTTGTCTTCTTTCTTAATACTTGGCAAGGCAACATGGTGTTCGCTCTTGGCAACCCAGAACGCCTACAAAGTCCCATCTCTGCCGCTTTTGTAGCGGCTCAAAATGCATCAGGGGGATGGACAGGGACCCGAGCTCTCCTAGGGCGCTTCACATTCTCCTAATAGCCTCCAATGTGGCTTTTGTCGATCAAACTGGTCACTCTCTTGTCTTGGGGTCTCTTTGGGGTCTCCTTGGCTTCACTGGGATGCCAATTTGGCTCCGGAGGTAATTAGTGCTACAGCGGAGCAAAGCTGGGCTGGGCTGCCCAGGTCGACCGATCATGTTCACATCATCGGGAGACTTTTTTTGCCTGGGAAGTAATAAATCCCCCTATTTGACATGCTGCATTTGCTCTGAATACACACAGGAAGAAAAGCCCCGGATTGCTCTCTTCTCCATTTCGCGCCAAAGCTCGTAACAAGCCGAGGCAGATCATTGCAGCCGACTTGCCCTCACTATTTCTTTAAAGGAAAGGTTTGCACACTTCCACATTCCGCAGCCGAGGAATTTGGAATTGCATAGGTATTTGCACGGCAATGCTATGTGTCAGTGTACTGTGAGGCATTAAGTATATAGCTACGGTCATAGAATTTAGCCACCAAGTGTTTGTCCAGTAAAAATACAGCCCTTGTACGGCCACAGTCGATGTCTGTAGGAAATGAATGTTTTTCATGTGGTTTAATTTGTTTGTGTGTCACACAGTTAGCTTAATGAGGGACACAGTGAGTACCTACTGGGCACACACTAGTTAAATCAATTATATTTTCAGGTCATTTCAATGAAATTAAGTTGTGCCCAGTGGGTAAGGTGGTAAATGTAGGGCCCTTGTACACCAAGTTTCTGACTTCTTAGTTTCCTGATTTCAGTTTTGTGTCTATTTTAGTTTCATATTTGAACCATTGAAGTATTACAGATGCATTGAACAGGCATACATTATCAGAATTACACTTGTATGCAAGTGTCATTCTGTCATGGCTTCATTCTAGAATCCTTGACATCATTCTTTTTTAGGCTGGGGCAAATAGAAACCCAACACTCTGCTCTAATTACTGCACAAGTGCCATGTTGTATTCACTGATCCCAGTTTATGGAGTGAGGCTGCCATGCTGCCACTCCCTATGTAACAGTGGATGAGATTCCTAATCAAATCAAGGACTTGGACCTGGTGGGTCACATATAGGTTGAAATCCGCTCTTTGAACCCTGAAATACTTCACATGGGTTGCTTACATCTCCCGCTTTGCTCTTATTATATACATATATTTTTAAATATATACAGTACCAGTCAAAAGTTTGGTGATTTAGTGATTTATTTAGAATTCAAGGCACACTTAACCATTCTGTTACCACAGAATTATGCAGCAATACACCATCGCATCTGGTTTTCACTTAGTGGGACTATCATTTGGTTTCAACCAGACAATGACCCAAAACACACCTCCAGGCTGTGTACGGGCTATGTGACCAAGAAGGAGAGGGATGGAGTGCTGCATCAGATGACGTGGCCTCCACAATCACCTGACTTCAACCCAATTGAGATGGTTTGGGATGAGTTGAACCGCTGAGTGAAGGAAAAGCAGCCAACAAGTGCTCAGCATATGTGGGAACTCCTTCAAGACTGTTGGAAAAGCATTTCAGGTGAAGCTGGTTGAGAGAATGCCAAGAGTGTGCAAAGCTGTCATCATGGCAAAGGGTGGCTACTTTGAAAAATCTAAAATATACTTAGATTTGTTTAACACTTTTTTGGTTACTACATGATTCCATATGTGTTATGTAATAGTTTTGATGCCTTCACTATTATTCTACAATGAAGAAAATAGTAAAAATAAAGAAAAACCCTTGAATGAGTAGGCGTGTCCAAACTTTTGACTGGTACTGTATATTTTTATTGTCGCTGTATTTTTGTCCTGAGGGCACCATTCTAAATGAGACTGGTCTCAATTGGGTTCCCCTGAATAAATACAAGTCAATAATAATCATAGGTTTATTCTGGCACACAATAGACAGATTGTTTCTTATGAAGTTAATCTGGCCGTTTTGTATGACTGCTGGAAAGATCAGAGGGAGGCTTCTGCTATGTGTGTATTTGCTCTGGAGCTATGTTTCACTGCCAGGGTCTTTGCATATCCTGAATGCCCCATGAGACAAATCATTGTGCTGTTATGGACAGCCCAAGTGTTGCATAGTGGCAGAAAATGACATCTGAGGGCCAGGGAGAATACTGCGAGTATCCAAGCATTCACCCATTGGTTTCCCTCACAGTTGTATAGCCAGATCAATAGATGAGTAACGATAGACACCTGTGCCTGCCAGTTCCATCACCAGTTTAATTATGTTGCGGAAACCTCATTAGAAAGCATCAGTTGAGCAGGTTATAATGAAATGTGGCCTGAGTTAACCCTATGGAGGCTCTTTGATGTGGAGAGAAATTCAACTTCCATTGGATTCCATGAGTCATTAACTGACAGTACATCAAAATCCCACCACCATGGGGTTTAGTTCCAAATCTGATGGTGGTCCTGCACTGTTGTATGTTTTGGATAGAAGCCACCACTCAAACAGTCTAACCTTTTGATATGAATAGAACTTTGATGATACTTTGATCCCAAACATTGTGATTGTTCTGTATCCCTGAGTATCTCAAGACATATTTAGCATATAATGGGCCATTGTCTCGCGTCCAATGGTGTCACTCCTATGCGACGCTCGTCCCTCAACCGATCTGTCTTTTAGGACATGGAACTCATCTCAAAAAATAATTTCACTCATCCGCCTAATAATAGTTCCTAATTCTGAAAATGCATCTGCTCTCAGTAGTTACAACGGGTGGGTCTAATCCTGAATGCTGATTGGGTAAAACCGCATTCCAGCCGGTGTCTATTCCACAAGTTACCACCGGCTAAATCTATGATGTTAAAATGCCTATTTACTGTTCCATCCATTTTAGACTAATTTCGTTTTCGACAGCGAGGATTTGTATAAATCTTGCTGTCTGTGTCTCCGACATCTGCAACATTGTTTCAAAATTCTAATTCGATCTCCAGCTGTCCTATAGTGAAGAAGGTGTCGGGGACCGGGACGACACAGACAGGTAGGCAGCGTTTCTCAGCCAGTCGAAATCATTAATCAGTTTTTATGGATATATACAAAGAAATGTCAGTTGAAAAAAGGTCAAACGAAACAAAGTGCAGCTAGTTTGCCGTCTTTCCAGCTTCAGTTTGAAGTGATTGTGTTAGGTGTGTTGTTGGCTAGCTCCACTGAACAACAATCCTGACAAGTGAGCACATTTTTTTTGCCAGGCGAAATCATGCCTCATTAGCTCATTGTTATGGATGTATCCAAATAAATGTCTCTAGAAAACGGCTTAAATAAATGCAAATGCAGCTACTTTGCTGTTATTCTGGCTGTAAGTTAGCCGTAGTTGGTTAGCTAGCAAGCAAGGGATAAGAATGTTGCCAGCAAGTATGGCAACATTTAGAACATTTAGAACATTTAGAACATTTAGAACGAACGACTGGATTGCATCCATAGATACAGAACAAAAAGGTTAAGCGACTCGGTCGCGTCTCTAGCAACCAAACCAATAGAACAAACGACCAGCCGGCTTGGGTAGCAACCCTCGATGTGTGGAAGGATGAAATAGTATGAATAAATTAATCTACATTTAAAAAAAATATGTTGGTAACCCGTTGTATAAAAGTGATAATGCCCTCGAAGTCGATGTTTGGAGGATTTGTAACATTTGACCAACACGATAACATCGCAGAGATTAGTCAGCTGTGCTGTAGAACTTGACACGCTAATCACAGCAGAACAGATATCATGAAAACTAGGGTTGCACGATATATCTGTGAACATATCGGAATCGTCCGATATTAGCTTAAAATGCCAACATCGGTATCGGCCTGAAATCAAGTTTAACGCTGATGTAAAAAAACGATGTCAAAGCTACAAAGCTAGGTATGCACCCTATATAACGTGACGTAATGACACCAGGTAAAATTCAATGTGCAACACAGCATTCCTAACCTAGCCCACAATGTCTGCTGTGTGGATCGAGCAGTCAACAAGTTGAGCAATCATTTGAAAGAGTAAGAAAATCTCAGCGAGACAACTCAAAAGGCGAAATCCATTAAAGCCAAGATAATTGAATTCATTCCCCTTGACAATCAACCTTTCTCTGTCGTGGGTGATGTTGGCTTTCGCTGACTGGTCGAGCACCGGTACACACTACCAAGTACGATATTTTTCAGATGTTGCCCTACCGGAGTTACACAGTAATAGCGCCACTGCTATTAGCTTCACGACATACATACTATGGAACGCCGTTTGGGTCTTTGCGTGTCAAAAAAGATACAGTAGCACTGTTAATGCTGTACAAAAAAGTCTGCAAACACCGGCCACGAACGATCTGTTTACAATATTGCATAGGTAATAAAGCATAATTTTCTTCTGGGGTAGCTAGCTTTAGCTTGGTAGCTTGGATTAGGCAAAATAGTGGAATTTGCGGTTTGCCTTCAAAATAAAAGTATGTCATTGACAGTTATGCAAATGAATACAAATTGTAGAATTATACCACTTTATTTATTTTTTATTTAACCTTTATTTAACCAGGTAGGCCAGTTGACAATAAGTTCTCATTTACAACTGCGACCTAGCCAAAACAAAGCAAAGCAGTGCAACAAAAACTAATTGAGTTACACATGGGATAAACAATCGTACACTCAATAACACAATGGAAAAATCTGTATACAGTGTTTGCAAATTAAGTAAGGAGGTAAGGCAATAAATAGGCCAATAGTGGCGAAGTATTTACAATTTAGGAATTTATACTGGAGTGATATATGTGGAGATGAGGATGTGCAATTCGAAATACTGGTGTACAAAAGAGCAGAAAAACAAAAATAAATATGGGGATGAGGTAGGTAGTTGGTTGGTTGTTGAGACGGGCTATTTACAGATGGGCTGTGTACAGCTGCAGCAATCGGTAAGCTGCTCTACATTCCGGCGCCGACAGAGATGGCCGCCTCGCTTCGCGTTCCTAGGAAACTATGCAGTTTTTTGTTTTTTTACGTGTTATTTCTTACATTAGTACCCCAGGTCATCTTAGGTTCATTACATACAGTCGAGAAGAACTACTGAATATAAGATCAGCGTCAACTTACCATCAGTACGACCAATAATATGTTTTTCGCGACGCGGATCCTGTGTTCTGCCTTACAAACAGGACAACGGAGTGGATCCCATGCAGCGACCCCAAAAAACGACTCCGAAAAAGAGGGAAACGAGGCGGTCTTCTGGTCAGACTCCGGAGACGGGCACACCGTGCACCACTCCCTAGCATTCTTCTTGCCAATGTCCAGTCTCTTGACAACAAGGTTGATGAAATCCGAGCAAGGGTAGCATTCCAGAGGGACATCAGAGACTGTAACGTTCTTTGCTTCACGGAAACGTGGCTCACTGGAGAGACGCTATCCGAGGCGGTGCAGCCAACGGGTTTCTCCACGCATCGCGCAGACAGAAACAAACATCTTTCTGGTAAGAAGAGGGGCGGGGGCGTATGCCTTATGACTAACGTGACATGGTGTGATGAAAGAAACATACAGGAACTCAAATCCTTCTGTTCACCTGATTTAGAATTCCTCACAATCAAATGTAGACCGCATTATCTACCAAGAGAATTCTCTTCGATTATAATCACAGCCGTATATATCCCCCCCCAAGCAGACACATCGATGGCTCTGAATGAACTTTATTTGGAAAACATTTATCCGGAGGCTGCATTCATTGTAGCTGGGGATTTTAACAAGGCTAATCTGAAAACAAGACTCCCTAAATTTTATCAGCATATCGATTGCGCAACCAGGGCTGGAAAGACCTTGGATCATTGTTACTCTAACTTCCGCGACGCATATAAGGCCCTGCCCCGCCCCCCTTTCGGAAATGCTGACCACGACTCCATTTTGTTGATCCCTGCATACAGACAGAAACTAAAACAAGAGGCTCCCACGCTGAGGTCTGTCCAACGCTGGTCCGACCAAGCTGACTCCACACTCCAAGACTGCTTCCATCATGTGGACTGGGACATGTTTCGTATTGCGTCAGACAACAACATTGACGAATACGCTGATTCGGTGTGCGAGTTCATTAGAACGTGCGTTGAAGATGTCGTTCCCATAGCAACGATTAAAACATTCCCTAACCAGAAACCGTGGATTGATGGCAGCATTTGCGTGAAACTGAAAGCGCGAACCACTGCTTTTAATCAGGGCAAGGTATCTGGTAACATGACCGAATACAAACAGTGCAGCTATTCCCTCCGCAAGGCTATCAAACAAGCTAAGCGTCAGTACAGAGACAAAGTATAATCTCAATTCAACGGCTCAGACACAAGAGGCATGTGGCAGGGTCTACAGTCAATCACGGACTACAGGAAGAAATCCAGCCCAGTCACGGACCAGGATGTCCTGCTCCCAGGCAGACTAAATAACTTTTTTGCCCGCTTTGAGGACAATACAGTGCCACTGACACGGCCTGCAACGAAAACATGAGGTCTCTCCTTCACTGCAGCCGAGGTGAGTAAGACATTTAAACGTGTTAACCCTCGCAAGGCTGCAGGCCCAGACGGCATCCCCAGCCGCGCCCTCAGAGCATGCGCAGACCAGCTGGCCGGTGTGTTTACGGACATATTTAATCAATCCCTATACCAGTCTGCTGTTCCCACATGCTTCAAGAGGGCCACCATTGTTCCTGTTCCCAAGAAAGCTAAGGTAACTGAGCTAAACGACTACCGCCCCGTAGCACTCACTTCCGTCATCATGAAGTGCTTTGAGAGACTAGTCAAGGACCATATCACCTCCACCCTACCTGACACCCTAGACCCACTCCAATTTGCTTACCGCCCAAATAGGTCCACAGACGATGCAATCTCAACCACACTGCACACTGCCCTAACCCATCTGGACAAGAGGAATACCTATGTGAGAATGCTGTTCATTGACTACAGCTCAGCATTTAACACCATAGTACCCTCCAAGCTCGTCATCAAGCTCGAGACCCTGGGTCTCGACCCCGCCCTGTGCAACTGGGTACTGGACTTCCTGACGGGCCGCCCCCAGGTGGTGAGGGTAGGCAACAACATCTCCTCCCCGCTGATCCTCAACACTGGGGCCCCACAAGGGTGCGTTCTGAGCCCTCTCCTGTACTCCCTGTTCACCCACGACTGCGTGGCCACGCACGCCTCCAACTCAATCATCAAGTTTGCGGACGACACAACAGTGGTAGGCTTGATTACCAACAACGACGAGACGGCCTACAGGGAGGAGGTGAGGGCCCTCGGAGTGTGGTGTCAGGAAAATAACCTCACACTCAACGTCAACAAAACTAAGGAGATGATTGTGGACTTAAGGAAACAGCAGAGGGAACACCCCCCTATCCACATCGATGGAACAGTAGTGGAGAGGGTAGCAAGTTTTAAGTTCCTCGGCATACACATCACAGACAAACTGAATTGGTCCACTCACACAGACAGCATTGTGAAGAAGGCGCAGCAGCGCCTCTTCAACCTCAGGAGGCTGAAGAAATTTGGCTTGTCACCAAAAGCACTCACAAACTTCTACAGATGCACAATCGAGAGCATCCTGGCGGGCTGTATCACCGCCTGGTACGGCAACTCCTCCGCCCTCAACCGTAAGGCTGCACAACGCATCACCGGGGGCAAACTACCTGCCCTCCAGGACACCTACACCACCCGATGTCACAGGAAGGCCATAAAGATCATCAAGGACATCAACCACCCGAGCCACTGCCTGTTCACCCCGCTATCATCCAGAAGGCGAGGTCAGTACAGGTGCATCAAAGCTGGGACCGAGAGACTGAAAAACAGCTTCTATCTCAAGGCCATCAGACTGTTAAACAGCCACCACTAACATTGAGTGGCTGCTGCCAACACACTGACACTGACTCAACTCCAGCCACTTTAATAATGGGAATTGATGGGAAATGATGTAAATATATCACTAGCCACTTTAAACAATGCTACCTTATATAATGTTACTTACCCTACATTATTCATCTCATATGCATACGTATATACTGTACTCTATATCATCGACTGTATCCTTATGTAATACATGTATCACTAGCCACTTTAACTATGCCACTTTGTTTACATACTCACCTCATGTATATACTGTACTCGATACCATCTACTGTATCTTGACTATGCTGCTCTGTACCATCACTCATTCATATATCCTTATGTACATATTCTTTATCCCCTCACACTGTGTACAAGACAGTAGTTTTGGAATTGTTAGTTAGATTACTTGTTGGTTATTACTGCATTGTCGGAACTAGAAGCACAAGCATTTCGCTACACTCGCATTAACATCTGCTAACCATGTGTATGTGACAAATAAAATTTGATTTGATTTGATTTGATTTGATTCGCTCTGACAGCTGACGCTTAAAGTTAGTGAGGGAGATATTAGTCTCCAACTTCAGCGATTTTGGCAATTCGTTCCAGTCATTGGCAGCAGAGAACTGGAAGGAAAGGCGGCCAAAGGGGTGTTGGCTTTGGGGATGACCAGTGAGATATAGCTGCTGGAGTGCATGCTACGGGTGGGTGTTGCTATGGTGACCAGTGAGCTGAGATAAGGCGGAGCTTTACCTAGCAAAGACTTATAGATGACCTGGAGCCAGTGGGTTTGGCGACAAATATGTAGTGAGGACCAGCCAATAAGAGCATACAGGTCGCAGTGGTGGGTAGTATATGGGGCTTTGGTGACCAAACCGATGGCATTGTGATAGACTGCATCCAGTTTGCTGAGTAGAGTGTTGGAGGCTATTTTGTAATTGACATCGCCGAAGTCAAGGATCGGTAGGATAGTCAGTTTTACGAGGGTATGTTTGGCAGCGTGAGTGAAGGAGGCTTTGTTGCTAAATAGGAAGCCGATTCTAGATTTAACTTTGGATTGGAGATGCTTAATGTGAGTCTGGAAGGAGAGTTTAGAGTCTAACCAGACACCTAGGTATTTGTAGTTGTCCACATATTCTAAGTTGAACCGTCCAGAGTAGTGATGCTGGACGGGTGGGCAGGTGCGGGCAGCGATCGGTTGAAGAGCATGCATTTAGTTTTACTTGCATTTAAGAGCAGAGAGAGCAAGAGCGACATCATTGATACTTTTGAAGTCGCAAGTTGACATACACCTTAGCCAAATACATTTAAACTCAGTTTTTCACAATTCCTGACATTTAATCCACGTAAATATTCCCTGTTTTAGATCAGTTAGGATCACCACTTTATTTTAAGAATGTGAAATGTCAGAATAATAGTTTAGAGAAGGATTTATTTCAGCTTTTATTTCTCTCATCACATTCCCAGTGGGTCAGACGTTTACATACACTCACTTAGTTTTTGGTAGAATTGTCTTTCAATTGTTTAACTTGGGTCAAACGTTTCAAGCTTCCCACAATATGTTGGGTGAATTTTGGCCCATTCCTCCTGACAGAGCTCGTGTAACTGAGTCAGGTTTGTAGGCCTCCTTGCTCACATACGCTTTTTCAGTTCTGCCCACACATTTTCCATAGGATTGAGGTCAGGGCTTTGTGATGGCCACTCCAATACCTTGACTTTGTTGCCATTTTGTCACAACTTTTTAAGAATGCTTGGGGTCATTGTCCATTTGGATGACCCATTTGCAACCAAGCTTTAAATTCCCGATTGATGTCTTGAGATGTTGCTTCAATATATCCACATAATTTTCCTACCTCATGATGCCATCTATTTTGTGAAGTGCACCAGTCCATCCTGCAGCAAAGCACCCCCACAACATGATGCTGCCACCCCTGTGCTTCACGGTTGGGATGGTGTTCTTTGGCTTGCAAACCTCCCCCGTTTTCCTCCAAAAATAACAGTGGTCCTCATGGCCAACAGTTGTATTTTTTTTTCATCAGACCAGAGGACATTTCTCCAAAAAGTACAATCTTTGTCCCCATATGCAGTTGAAAACCGCAGTCTGGCTTTTTTATGGCGGTTTTGGAACAGTGGCTTCTTCCTTGCTGAGCGGCCTTTCAGGTTATGTCGACACAGGATTCATTTTACTGTGGATATAGATACTTTTGTACCCGTTTCCTCCAGCATCTTTGAAGGGAGGACTTGAAATACATCCACAGGTACACCTCCAATTGACCTAAATGATGTCAATTAGCCTATCAGAAGCTTCTAAAGCCATGACTTAATTTTCTGGAATTTTCCAAGCTGTTTAAAGGCACAGTCAACTTAGTGTATATAAACTTCTGACCCACTGGAATTGCGATACAGTGAATTATAAGTGAAATCATCTGTTTGTAAACAATTGTGTCATGCACAAAGTAGATGTCCTAACCAACTTGCCAAAACTATAGTTTGTTTAGAAGAAAGTGGTTGAAAAATTAGTTTTAATGACTCCAACCTAAGTGTATGTAAACTTTCGACTTCAAATGTATATACAGAGAAAAGAGTCGGCCCGAGAATTTAACCCTGTGGCACCCCCATAGATACTGCCAGAGATCTTGACAACAGGCCTTCCGATTTGACACACCTAACCCTATCTGAGAAGTATTTAGTGAACCAGGCAAGGTAGTCATTAGTGAAACCACGGTTGTTGAGTCTGCCGGCCTTGGCCAGTTCGATGAAGACAGTATTGTCTTTTATCGATTGTGGTTATGATATCGTTTAGGACCTCGTTTAGGACCTTTAGAGTAACTGAGGGACACCCGTGACCAGCTCGGAAACCAGATTGCAAAGTGGAGAAGGTACGCTGGGATTCAAAATGGTCGGTGATCTGTTTGTTCATTTGGTTTTCAAAGACTTTTAGAATGGCAGGGCGGGATGGATATATGTCTTTAACAGTTTGGGTCTAGAGTGTCTCCCCCTTTGAAGAGGGGGATGACTGTGGCCGCTTTCCAATCTTTAGGAATCTCAGACGATACGAAAGAGAGGTTGAACAGATTAGTAATAAGGGTTGCAACAATGGCGGCAGATAATTTTAGGAAGAGAGGGTCCAGATTGTCTAGCCCAGCTGATTTGAATTGATCCAGATTTTGTAGCTCTTTCAGAATATCAGCTGTCTGATAGGTTGGGCCAGTTGCTGCAGGGGGTGCAAAGTTGTTGGCCGGGTTTGGGGTAGCCAGGTGGAAACCATGGCCAGCCGTAGAGAAATGCTTATTGAAACGCACACTCAGAATGAACAACGAAACAGCATAGCAAGTAAGTGAAAGAAATAGGTTTTGATTATGCTTTACTGGTAATGGGGACATACGTGAATGCCAACAAAATTAATTTTTAGTCAATGTGGTTTGTGTGTGTGAGTAACCTTTATTTACAGTGCCTTGCGAAAGTATTCGGCCCCCTTGAACTTTGCGACCTTTTGCCACATTTCAGGCTTCAAACATAAAGATATAAAACTGTATTTTTTTTGTGAAGAATCAACAACAAGTGGGACACAATCATGAAGTGGAACGACATTTATTGGATATTTCAAACTTTTTTAACAAATCAAAAACTGAAAAATTGGGCGTGCAAAATTATTCAGCCCCTTTACTTTCAGTGCAGCAAACTCTCTCCAGAAGTTCAGTGAGGATCTCTGAATGATCCAATGTTGACCTAAATGACTAATGATGATAAATACAATCCACCTGTGTGTAATCAAGTCTCCGTATAAATGCACCTGCACTGTGATAGTCTCAGAGGTCCGTTAAAAGCGCAGAGAGCATCATGAAGAACAAGGAACACACCAGGCAGGTCCGAGATACTGTTGTGAAGAAGTTTAAAGCCGGATTTGGATACAAAAATATTTCCCAAGCTTTAAACATCCCAAGGAGCACTGTGCAAGCGATAATATTGAAATGGAAGGAGTATCAGACCACTGCAAATCTACCAAGACCTGGCCGTCCCTCTAAACTTTCAGCTCATACAAGGAGAAGACTGATCAGAGATGCAGCCAAGAGGCCCATGATCACTCTGGATGAACTGCAGAGATCTACAGCTGAGGTGGGAGACTCTGTCCATAGGACAACAATCAGTCGTGTATATTGCACAAATCTGGCCTTTATGGAAGAGTGGCAAGAAGAAAGCCACAAACTGATAGAGACATACCCCAAGCGACTTACAGCTGTAATCGCAGCAAAAGGTGGCACTACAAAGTATTAACTTAAGGGGGCTGAATAATTTTGCATGCCCAATCTTTCAGTTTTTGATTTGTTAAAAAAGTTTGAAATATCCAATAAATGCCGTTCCACTTCATGATTGTGTCCTACTTGATGTTGATTCTTCACAAAAAAATACAGTTTTATATCTTTATGTTTGAAGCCTGAAATGTGGCAAAAGGTCGCAAAGTTCAAGGGGGCCGAATACTTTCGCAAGGCACTGTAACTAGCATAGTCAGTTTAGAACAAATTCTTATTTACAATGGCGGCCCGGACGACGCTGGGCCAATTGTGTGCCGCCCTATGGGACTCCCAATCATGACCGGATGTGATACAGCCTGGATTCGAACCAGGGACTGTAGTGATGCCTCTTGCACTGAGATGCAGTGCCTTAGACGTGTGTGTGTGTTTATTTATTATACATTTACATAGTATTGAGAAACTTTTGCTATTGACCAAATACTTATTTTCCAACATAATTTGCAAATAAATTCATAAAAAATCCTACAATGTGATTTTCAGGATTTTGTTTTATCATTTTGTCTGTCATAGTTGAAGTGTACCTATGATGAAAATTACAGGCCTCCCTCATCTTTTTAAGTGGGAGAACTTGCACAATTTGTGGCTGACTAAATACTTTTTCCCCCACTGTATATATTGGGTATCAGTATCGGTTTTTGGGGCAAGGAAAATATTGGATATCGGTATCGGCCAAAAATGTCATATCGGTGCATCACTAATAAACTAATTTGTGGATTAGGTAGAACTTCACTACACTAGCTAGCTACAGGGAGTATTCAGCATTCAGTGTGTGAACTAGCGTTGTTAGCATCCATGCCTTTTGTTTCATATGGATTGATTTTGAGACTGGTTCAGCCACCAAGCAGACAAGAAAATACTCATTCTGCCTCCACAAAACACCTTCGCAAGATTAACTCTGACTCTTTTCAGGATGAAAGGAGGTTCAGTGGACGATGTCCCCTTGGTAACATTTTTGAATGTTAGGACAGCATATTGTAGCCAAACTTATTTTTAGCTATCCAATGAGTGTTTGCCAGTTATCTGTCAGATCAGTTGAAATGTGACAATGTACTGAACAAAAACATAAACACAACATGAAACAATTTCAATGATTTTACTTAGTTACAGTTCATATAAGGAAATCAGGCAATTTAAATAAATTCATTAGGCACTAATCTATGGATTTCACATGAGCAGGGGCACAGCCATGGGTGGGCTGGGAGGGTATAGGCCCACTCACTTGAGCCAGGGTCACCCACTGAGGAACCCGGCTCAGCCAACTAGAATTTGTTTTTTTTTGCCACAAAAGGGCTTTATTACAGACAGATATACTCCTCAGTTTCATCAGCTGTCCAGGTGTCTGGTCTCAGACGACCCGCAGGTGAAGAAGCCAGATGTGGAGGTCCTGGGCTGGCGTGGTTACACTTGGTCAGGAGTTGTGTGGCTGGTTGTACGTACTGCCAAATTCTCTAAAACGATGTTGGAAGCGGTTTATGGTAGAGAAACAAACATTCAATTCTCTGCCAACAGCTCTGGTAGACATTCCTGCAGTCAGCATGCCAATTGCAAGCTCCCTCAAAACTTGAGACATCTGTTGCATTGTGTTGTGTGACAAAACTTATTGTCCCCAGCACAAAGTGCACTTGTGTAATGATCATGCTCTTTAATCAGCTTATTGATATGCCACACCAGTCAAGTGGATTGATTAGCTTGGCAAAGGAGAAATGCTCACTAATAGGGATGTAAACAAATTTGTGCACAAAATTTGAGAGAAATAAGCTTTTTGTGGATATGGAACATTTCTGGGATCTTTTATTCCATCTCATAAAACATTGGCCCAACACTTTACATGTTGTGTTTAGATTTTTGTTCAGTATATAATGGGAATCAAAAACTGACTTTGACCATAGGAATATTTCAAGGCTGTAGCTAGGTTTCCATCCAATTGGCGACAGATTTTCATGTAAATATTCTAAAATCACCATAAAGAAAAATATACGCATTTTCCCACCAGTTGTGTGTTTCTACCAAACTGACTTCTTGCAGTTAAAAATCAGTACGTGATGGCCTGGTGCCCACAAAATATACTTTTTTACTCAAGTTTTCATGTACTGAATAAAAATCTCAAGTTTCCATCGCATTTTTAAAAACCAATATTTTTCACATGAAACCTGTAAAAAAGTGAGTGTTTTAATAAACAAACACAACATAATACAAAATAAGAAACACGGACAATGCACAGACTTGACACAGAAACAATAACGCCTACCAAAGGTAGTGACTTATATAGGGAAGGTAGCCAGGGGAGTGATGACGCACAAGTGCGCGTAACGATGGTGTGTTCAGGTGTGGAGCAGCCTGGTTACCTAGAGGCCGGAGAGGGAGCACACGTGACATGCGTTAAATAGAAAATGTGCCTACTCTGGTCTTGGCACGTTTGCTCTAGCCAACAGATCACAGATACAGTGCAAGTAGGTTGTGCATGATCAGATTATTATGGATAAGAAGGAGATTATTTGTATTTGTCCAACGGCAGTCAAGCATCAATTGATTATCTATGCAAAGTCACTTTATCCCTATCTCCATGTAGAAATGACCTCGACTAACCTGTACCACTGCACACTGACTCGGTACTGGTACCCCCTCTCTAGCCTCGTTATTGTTATTCTTATTGTGTTACCTTTTCTTATTTTTTTATTTTACTTTAGTCTATTTGGTAAATATTTTCTTAACCAACAGTGCAGTTCAAGCAGAGTTAAGGGCTTGTAAGTAAGCATTTCACAGTAAGGTCTACACTTGTTGTATTTGGCGCATGTGACAAATAAAGTTTGATTTGATTTGATCGACGTGTCACCAGAATAAGAACCTCGATATTTATTGGAAAGGAGCATCAAGCTCACAACCGTCCACTTTCACCATCCTGTGAAGTTCGTCATAACTTATTTCATCTGTAGCCTAATAAACTGTATGGTTTCCCGAGTCATAGACAGCACACCATATCATCGCGTGACTCTTAGTTTACTTCAATATGATGTTTTATTATATACATATTTGTGCATAATGATGTTTCCACTACCATTTATTGCATACTTAATTTTACCGACACAAAAATATCCCACCATGTCGAACGAACAAATCATCTGTCGGCATTTAGAAAATTGTACTGAAACTTCCTGTTTCCGTCACAGCTGTCATGTTGTTGTTTTTTTATACGGTATGACTGGATGGAAACGTAGTTTGTGTCATGTTTTTTTCCCAATGTGTTTTGTCCTGAACTACAATCTGAAAAGACTGGTTAAGGAAGACCAGACTAGATGCCTTTTTGACAGCACCCTTTTTCAATGCACTTGGTCACTGTGTGGCTCTATGCTCATTCTCCCATCCCTATAGGCTCTGAGACGTCTATATATTGTTGACAAAACTGCAGACATCTTCTTCACCAGAACTCAAGCAATTTGAGATGACTGATTGAGGCCTCTTTTCCCCAGCACTTGTTCAGCGACTGGGCAAACATTTGTTTCCATTACAGTTCTATCTACTTGAGACGTGAGTGACGCCGTGTTTATTTGAAGTCTGGCGTTAGGTTATTATTTGAGGTCGGGCGATATACTGATGGTCGGACTGAAGAGGAGCAGACATGAAAGAAAGGGAGGAAGGCAAAACAAACACAGCATTTACATTCCATGGCCGCTGTCAAGCTGGGACCTCACATCTAGACAAAACAATACAAGTATACTGTCTCTCCTGTTTTCTTCTTCCAGAAAGCTGCTGTCTGATTCAGTTCCAAGGGAGCGTGTTGATCTTAGTCTTAAGATCACTGTCACAAAAGTACCATAAGGAGATTGACAACAAAATGTGTCTGAATTGAGGCATATTACTTGATGCACTGAGTTGCTTCAGAAGTAAGAAATTAGAAATTAGAAAACCATGACATCCATGATTGTGTGTGAGAGAAATGGAGAGAAAGAACCAGACAGTGGCGAGAGATAATCTGTATAAAATGACAAAGATTGGAGGATGGAAACCTGGAAAACAGAGAACCTGTGGTCTTTGGCCAGCAGATGGTGACACTGTCAAGATGGTGAGAGATGATGTGGTTATTTTTGAGAGAAGGTAGTGGCTTGCGCAGTGTATTTGTGTGACCACTTCAAGGCTAAATTCCCACTAACAACTTTTATGGCCAAATGACCAAAAGTAGTGCACTATATAGGGAAAATGTTTTTTTTTTAATGCAGACCATGTGAATCTTAGACACCTTGCTTAATTTTCCCATGGGAGTCATCTAGAGCTTTATATCCTTCCATTAATCAACAATTAAGTAATTGTTGCTGTCTCCCTTCCTAACAGAACAATATGATGATAGATGGATGATACCCTCCCTTATGGAAAAAAAACTCATGATTTCACACGTTTCAGTGTGGATATACACTATATATACAGGAAGTATGCGGACACCCCTTTAAATTAGTGGATTCATCTATTTCAGCCACACCCATTGCTGACAGGTGTATAAAATAGAGCACACAGCCATGCAAACTCCATAGACAACAATTGGCATTATAATGGCCTTACTGAAGAGCTCAGTGACATTCAATGTGGCACAGTCATAGGATTCCACCTTTCCAACAAGTCAGAGCTGCCTCAGTCAACTGTAAGTGCTGTTATTGCGAAGTGGAAACATCTAGGGGCAACAACGCCTCAGTCACGAAGTGGTAGGCCACACAAGCTTACAGAATGGAAACGCAGAGAACTGAAACTTGTAAAAATCGCCTGTCCTCATTTGCAACACTCGCTACCAAGTTCCAAACTGCTTCAGAAAGCAACGTCAGCACAAGAACTGTTCGTAGGGAGCTTGATGAAATGGGTTTCTATGGACGAGCAGCCGCATACAAGCCTAAGATTACCATGCTCAATGCCAAGTGTCGGCTGGTGTGGTGTAAAGCTCACTGCCATTGGACTCTGGAGCAGTGGGCAGCGTTCTCTGGAGTGATGAATCACTCTTCACCATCTGACGAATCTGGATTTGGCGGATGCCAGGAGAACGATACCTGTCCGAATGCATAGTGCCAACTATAAAGATTGGTGAAGGAGGAATAATTGTCTGGGGCTGTTTTTGAAGATTCGGACAAGGCCCCTTACTTCCAGTGAAGGGAAATCTTAACGCTACAGTGTACAATGACATTCTAGACAATTCTGTGCTTCCAACTTTGTGGCAACAGTTTGGGGAAGGCCCTTTCCTGTCTCAGCATGACAATGCCCCCGTGCACAAAGTGAGGTCTATACAGAAATGGTGTAGAAGAACTTGGCTTGCCTGCACAGAGCCCTGACCTCAACCCCATTGAACACCTTTGGGATGAATTGGAACGCTGACTGCAAGCCAGGCCTAATCGCCCTAAGTTAGTGCCCGACTTCACAAATGCTTTTGTGGCTGAATGGAAGCAAGTCCTCGCAGCAATGTTCCAACATCGTGTCAAATGGTGCCAACAGAAATTATTGCCTCGCTTCGCGTTCTTCGGAAACTATGCAGTATAGTTTATTTTTATTTTATTTTTATTTCTTACATTGTAACGACAGGAAATCTTAATTCTTATTACATACAGCCTGGAAGAACTATTGGATATAAGAGCAACGTCAACTTACCAACATTACAACCAGGAATATGACTTTCCTGAAGTGAATCCTCTATTCAGACCACCACCCAGGACAATGGATCTGATCCCAGTGGCCAACCCAAACAACGGCACCGCAGAAGGGGCAGACGGAGTGGCCTTCTGGTCAGGCTCGCCAATGTCCAGTCTCTTGACAACAAGGTAGACGAAATTCGAGCAAGAGTTGATGACTCATGTTGTAATCATAACAACATACAGGAACTCAAGTCCTGCTCACCCTACTTAGAATTCCTTACAATCAATTGCCAGCCATTTTACCTACCAAAATAATTATTGCACAGGCTAATACTCTCGACCACTGCTACTCTAACTTCCGCAATGCATGCAAAGCCCTCCCCTGCCCTCCTTTCGGCAAATACGACCACGACGCCATCTTGCTCGTTCAGTCTTATAGGCAGAAACTCAAACAGGATGTACCAGTGACGAGAGCCCTTCAACGCTGGTCTGACCAATCGGAAGCCACGCTTCAAAATTGTTTTGACTGTGACTGGAAAATGTTCCTGTCAAACTCAGTGAACAACATTGACTTATACGATGACTCGGAGAGTGCGTTTATAAAGAAGTGCATTGGATATGTTGTACCCACTATGACTATTAAAACCTACCCTAACCTGAAACTGTGGATGGATGGTGGTATTTGCGCAAAACTGAAAGCGCGAACCACTGCATTTTACCATGGAAAGAGGTCTGGAAATATGGCTGAATATAAACAGTGTAGTTATTCCCTCCGCAAGGCAATCAAGCAAGCGAAATGCCGGTACAGGGACAAGGTGGAGTCACAATTAAAACGCTCAGACACGAGACATATGTGGCAGGGTCTACAGGAAATCACCGACCACAAAAACAAAAACAGCCATGTCACGGACACCAACGTCACGCTTCCAGACAAACTAAACACCTTCTTTGCCCACTTTGAGGATAATACAGTGCCACGGTCGTGGCTCGCTAACAAAGACTGCATCCTCCCTCTCCTTCTCCGTGGCTGACTTGAGTAAAACATTTAAACTTGTTAACCCTCGCAAGGCTGCTAGCCCAGGCGGTATCCCTTGACATGTCCTCAGAGCATGCGCAGACCAGCTGACTGGTGTGTTTACGGACATATTCAATCGCTCCCTATCCCAGTCTGTTGTCAGAACATGTTTCAAGATGGCTACCATTGTTCCTGTACCCAAGAAGGAAAAGTTAACTGAACTAAATGACTACCGCCCCGTAGCACTCACTTCTGTCATCATGAGGTACTTTGAGAGGCTAGTCAAGGATCATATCACCGCCACCTTACCGGCCACCCTAGTCTCACTTCAGTTTGGATACCGCCCCAACAGGTGACAGCCTACAGGGAGGAGGTGTGGGCAATAGGAGTGTGGTGTCAGGAAAACAACCTCTCATTCAACGTCAACAAAACATAGGAGATGATCGTGGTCTTCAGGAAACAGCAGAGGGAGCACCCTCTATCCACATCGAAGGGACAGCAGTGGAGAAGGTGGAAAGTTTTAAGTTCCCGAGTGTCCACATCACAGACAAACTGAAATGGTCCACCTACACAGACAGTGTGGTGAAGAAGGCGCAACAGCGCCTCTTCCACCTCAGGAGGCTGAAGAAATTTGTCTTGTCACCCAAAACCCTGACAAACCTTTACAGATGCACAATCGAGAGCATCCTGTCCGGCTGTATCACAGCCTGGTACGGCAACTGCACCGCCCTCAAACGCAAGGCTCTCCAGAGGGTGGTGCGTTCTGCACAACGCATCACCGGGGGCAAACTACCTTCCCTCCATGACACCTACAGCACCCAATGTCACAGGAAGGCCAAAAAAATCATCAAGGACAAAAACCACCCGAGCCACTACCTGTTCACACCACTATCATCCAGAAGGTGAGGTCAGTGCAGGTGCATCAATGCTGGGGCCGAGAGATTGAAAAACAGCTTCTATCTCAAGGCCATCAGACTGCTAAAAAGCAATCACTAACTCAGAGGCTGCTGCCTACATTGAGACCCAATCACTGGACACTTTAGTAAATGGATCACTAGTCACTTTAAACAATGCCACTTTAAATAATGACACTTGAATAATGTTTACATATCTTACATTACTCATATCACATGTATATACTGTATTTTACACCATCTACTGCACCTTGCCTATGGCGCTCGGCCATCGCTCATCCATATACTTACAGTATATGTACATATTCTCAATTGCCCTTTAGATTTGTTTGTATTAGGTAGTTGTTGGGGAATTGTTAATATTACTGCTCTGTCGGAACTAGTAGCACAAGCATTTCGCTACACTCATTAACATCTGCTAACCATGTGTATGTGACCAATAACATTTTATTTGATTTTGACAACTAATGGGAAGCCTTCCCAGAAGAGTGTAGGATGTTATAGCAGCAAAGGGGGGACCAACTCCATATTATTGCCCATGATTTTGGAAAGAGATATTCAACCAGCTGGTGTCCACATACTTTTGGTCAACTAGTGTATTTAACATGAGATTTCAAAGGCGATGCCCTGCAAATAACAATTAGTCATTAGGATATCCCGAGAATCAAAGTGTTTTCATATACATATTTGACATACATTTTGATTGTTTATTTATACCGTCATTATTATTCAACATGTCCTCACCTAGGATTTGAAGTCAAAACCTCTTGGTTGACGGCATTCCGATGTTCCTGCTATGCTACCATGTCTGAGTCTACAGTATAACTGATTTCACGTGTATTCAAACACTTTGGACAAACTCAATCTCAGCTTTGTTAAAATACACTCAAGGAAAACTATTAAATTGATCAAATAAAATAAAATGTTCATTGTCACATGCTTCGTGAACAATAAGTGTAGACCAACAGTGAAATGCTTACTTATGGGCCCTTCCCAACATTGCAGAATACAAGTAATAATAATAATGGAAAGAAATGATAAACTCCTTTGTCTTGCCCACATTGAGGGAGAGGTTGTTGTCCTAGTACCACACTGCCAGCTGTCTGACCACCTCCATTGGTGGTCAGGCCCACCACGTCATGTTGTTGGCAAACTTGATGATGGTGTTGAAGTCGTGCGCTTTCAAGCAGTCATAGATGAACAGGGAGTACAGGAGGGGACCCCTGAGGAGCCCCCGTGTTGAGGGTCCGTGTGGTGGATGTCTTGTTGCCTACCCTCACCACCTGGGGGCGGCGCATCAGGAAGTCCAGGATTGAGTTGCAGAGGGAGGTGTTCAGTCCCAGGGACCTTAGTTTAGTGATGAGCTATGGTGTTCAACACTGAGCTATAGTCAATGAACAACATTCTGATGTAGTTGTTTCTTTTGTCCAGGTGGGAAAAGGCTGTGTGGCAATAGAGGTTACATGATTGGGGTGGCAGGTAGCCTAGTGGTTAAAGCGTTGGACTAGTAACCGAAAAGTTGCAAGATCGAATCTCTGAGCTGACAAGGTAAAAATCTGTCGTTCTGCCCCTGAACAAACCAGTTAACATATGCCGTCATTGGAAATAAGAATTTTTCTTAACTGACTTGCCTAGTTAAATAAAGGTACGAAAAAAATAGAGTTGACTCTTACTGTGAGGGAAGATGTGTGTGAATAGCACCCAATTTACAGGAAATAGATGCCCTCTCACTAAAGCTTAAGAGTTGCTTCCAAGAAATGATACGCTAATTAATGTCTGTTATGAATTTGACAGATTTTAGGGCATCTATAACTGTTAACAATGTTAGTTTAGTCAACTCTGTGACTGTTTGAGTAAGTTAATGGTTTGGGGTCAAAAGATGTGTGAATGAGATTTCTTTTAGAAACAGGCTTTCAAGACATTACAGATTCAGCAATGCGGAAAGTCGCCCACAAAGACTCTGGCATGGACAGCTGTTGAGACACAAAGGATGTTAATACAGTCACTTAGAGTGGCTTTAATTTGGTTGGCAACGTTTTGAGGATGGAATCTGTGGATCTGTTTGGGCAGTATGTGAATTGGAGTGGGTCCAGGGTTTCTTAGATGATGGTGTTAATGACCATCCTTTCAAAGCATTTAATGGCTACAAATGTGTGTGCTATGGGGCGGCAGTAATTTAGACAGGTGTTCTTGGGCACACGGACTGTGGTGGTCTGCTTCAAACATGTAGGTATAACAGACTGGGTCAGGGAGAGGTTGAAAATGTCAATGAAGAAACTTGTCAGCTGGTCAATGCATTCTCTGTGTACGCATCCTGGTAATCCATCTGGCCCTGCGTTCTTGTGAATGTTAACCTGTTTAACCTCTCTGGCCAACAGCCAGTGAAATTGCAGGGCACCAAACAAAAATCAAACAAAAATCTCATAATTAAAATTCCTCAAGCATACAAGTATTTTACACCATTTTAAAGACAAACAGTGTTTGATTTCAAAAATGCTTAACAGCGAAAGCACCACAAACGATTATGTTAGGTCACCACCAACTCACAGAAAAACACAGCCATTTTTCCAGCCAAAGAGAGGAGTCAAAAAAAGCAGAGATAAAATTCATCACTAACCTTTGATGAGCTTCATCAGATAACACTCATAGGACTTCTTGTTACATAATACATGTATGTTTTGTTCAATAAACTGCATATTTTGCATAACATTCTAAAGTTTCCAAAACTGTAAAAATATTGTCTGTGAGTATAACATAACTGATATTCCAGGCGAAATCCTGAGAAAAATCCAATCAGGAAGTGACCATTATTTTGAAACCCCTGTCTTTCTATGCATCCCTACTGCCCATTGAAAGGGATATCAACCAGATTCTTTTTCTACGTCTTCCATAAGGTGTCTACAGCCTTTAGACGTAGTTTCACGCCTTTATGTTGAATAATTACCCAGGTGGTGAGTGAGGGCCTATGGGCCTGGAGGTCCATAGCTCCAGGGCTTAAGCTCTACTCTCATGGCCGGAAATAGAGGGGTGTTACCCGGGTGGGGAGTTAGGGCCTATAGACCTGTATGTGTACTCTCATGGCCGGAGAGAGAGGGCTGTTCCCGGATAGGGAGTTAGGGCCTTTAGGCCTGTATGTGTACTCTCATCCCAGGAGAGAGAGGCCTGTTCCCGGATAGGGAGTTAGGGCCTTTAGGCCTGTATGTGTCCTCTCACGTCCAGAGAGAGGGCTGTTCCGGGTTGGATTTTCCTCAGGTTTTCGCCTGCAATATCAGTTCTGTTATACTCACAGACATATATTCTAGATTCTGGGCCTGAGAAATAGGCAGTTTCATTTGGGCATGTTTTTCATCCAAACATCAAAATAATGCCAAAATACACTCAGGTTAAAGGCACAGTCAACTTAGTGTATGTAAACTTCTGACCCACTTGAAATGTGATAGAGTGAATTATAAGTGAAATAATCTGTCTGTAAACAGTTGTTGGAAAAATTACTTGTGTCATGCACAAAGTAGATGTCCTAACCGACTTTGCAAAACTAGTTTGTAACAAGACATTTGTGAAGTGGTTAAAAACCAGTTTTAACTTCTTATGGGCAGGTAGCGTCCCACCTGGCCAACATCCGGTGGATTTGCAGAGCGCGAAATGCAAACTACAGAATTATAAATATTTTAATTTCATAAAATCACAAGTGTAGTAACACATGAAAATAAAGCAAAATTCAAACTACAGAATTATACATATTTAACTTTCATAAAATCACAAGTGTACTACATGAAAATAAATACATGAAAATGAACTTCGTGTTAATCCCGCCGCTGTGTCAGATTAAAAAAAAAAAGGCTTTACGGCGAAAGCACACCATGCGATTATCTGAGGACAGCACCCCGCATACAAAAGCATGAAGAACATATTTCAACCAGGCAGGTGCGCCACGGAAGTCAGAAATAGCGATATAATACATGCCTTACCTTTGATGATATTCTTCTGTTGGCACTTCAAAAGGTCCCAGATACATCACAAATGGTCCTTTTGTTCGATAATGTCCTTCTTTATATCCATAAAAACTCAGTTTAGCTAGAGCGCTTCAGTCAATAATCCACCCAGTTTCCCTCCATCAAAAGGCATACAAAATTAATCCCAAACGTTACTAATAAACTTTTTCAAACAGGTCCAACAACGTTTATAATCAAACCTTAGGTACCCTAATACGTAAATAAACTATAACATTTAAGAAGGAGAATCGTTATTGTCTTTACCGGAGAAAAATACCAAAGAATGCGCTCTCTTCCACGAGCTTGGAAACACTACAGCCAAAATGGGAGCCACCTAGAAAAACTACAATTTTGCCTGCCATAGTGTTTCTGGGCCTGAGTAACAGGCAGTTTACTTTGGGCACGCTTCTCATCTGGACGTGAAAATACTGCCCCCTACCCAAGAGAGGTTAATGACTCCAACCTAAGTGTATGTAAACTTTCTACTTCAGCTGTGTACTTAAGTATCAAAGTAAATGTAATTGCTAAAATATACTTAAGTATCAATTTCAAATTCCTTATATTAAGCAATCCAGAAAGCACAATTTTAATGTATTTTAACAGCCAGGGGCACGCTCCAACTCTCAGACATAATTTATGAACAAAGCATTTGTGTTTAGTGAGTCTGCCAGATCAGAGGCAGTAAGCATTCAAAATGTAATGAGTACTTTTGGGTGTCAGGGAAAATGTATGGAGTAAAAAGTACAATATTTTCTTTAGGAATGTAAATTATGTCTGACTGTTGAAGTGTGTCTCTGGCTATCCGTAAATTTAAAAAACAAGAAAATCGTGCCTTCTGGGTTGCTTAATATAAGGAATTTGAAATGATTAATACTTTTACTTTTGATACTTAATTAAGTGTATTTAAAACCAAATACTTTTTGACTTTTACTCAAGTAGTATTTTACTGGGTGACTTTCACTTATACCTGAGTAATTTTCTTTTAAGGTATTTCTTTTAAAGTATGACAGTTGGGTATTTTTTCCTTCACTGGTGGTTTCATAGTTTTGATGTCTTCACTATTATTCTACAATGTAGAAAATAGTAAAAATATAGAAAAACCCTTGAATGAGTAGGTGTGTCCAAACTTTTGACTGGTACTGTATGTTATCACATTAACTTCTCATAAGATCACGTGATCACGTGAATTCATGTGTTTTTTCCGTAAGGACTGTCTCCCCCTTCTCCAAAGCGAGGCATCTGTTTCCTCCACAGGAGTTAATTCAATTAAACCATACAAAAACAGACTTTTTAGCACAAAGGGAAGTTCATGTGAAATGGAAAACCAATGTGACGGACACAGTTTCGCAGCCAGTCAAGCGTGCCCCTTTACAACTGCCTATGGGGCTATTTGCATAAGGCACCGCCATTGGACAGAATCACTATCGCTAAGGTTACTATTGCGCTTGTGAAGAAACACTTGTCAGAAGTTGAGTGACAAGGCAAACCCCTTCAAACCCACCTACCCCTTCTTTCAATGTAACGAAAACGTGGTCTGAGTCCTGATAAACTTTCCTTGTGTTTTAGTCTCCAATAGCCCTGTCTTTTCTACTAGCATGGGCTTGTCAATGCCCCGTGTCAATCCCAACAGGAGGAGCTGAAATATCTACTCCTTACTCACTGCACTTGCCGCTGCACAACGCCACAAAGCATAACACAGTATAATATAAATCCAAAAGCTTTGTAAGATGTAATAATATATTTACATGCATAGGATATCATACATTTTGTACATTGCCCACTCATCATTAGCCTTTGCTATCAGTATGTATTGCTGCATTAACATGGTTGTCACGGATAGCACATGTGGAGTGTATTGACTTAATGTATGACCACATGTGAGCCTGCCAAGTAACTCTCATTGGTTTCTTGGAAAGCTTCCAGGAAATGACGCAATCCACGGTGCGCCCTCATTAAAGGGGTGTGGTGTGAACTCGTTGAGGTGACAGGGTACCCCAGAGACTAGCAGCCCTAAGGGGGTGTGGTGCTGTGTTTACAGCAGTATCCAGTTCTCTCTCACACATGCAGTTAGTTCTCCCTGTCCACTCTGTTGTTCTGTACAGGCGCTTCCTGCTGGGGACACAGTGTTTCCTGTGCAGAGCCTGTTGATGGAAACTGTTTTTTTTTCTCCATCCATGATGGTGTTGGAGAACACACCCTATCCAATCCGCTTGCAGCTCTACTGCTTCCCCAGCTGACCTGGCCGCTGCTAGGGAACAGATTGTTCTGGGTGTCTTTGTTTATACCGGACACACACACACACACACACACACACACACATATTTTGGGTCACTTTCACACAAAAACTTGAATACCATATCAACACCTCCCCTGCTACTTTCTTTACATGATATAATCTCGCCTTGTCTGAAAATCACCCATTTCTATGTAGTTGTTGTGATAGAATAGAGGCGTATAAAAACATGGGCGTCCGTGACGTTACAGTAAAGGCGATGATGATAAGAGGTGTCAACACATCTAATGTGTGTGAAAGACAATGCAGGATCGTGTCCCTCCTGGTGCCTTGTAAATTCGGGGGATAGAAATCCGACATATCCGCTTGATGATATCACTAGGAGAGGCATTTGCCAAGCAATCTCTGGGAAAATGAAAGCACAACTCCATTGTGGAAGTGCCATAAATCTATTTCAGCTTCAAAGGAGGACAAGCCGACCTGAATGTTAGCACTGTGTTGTGCCGCTAACTCATCTCACACTCAATGGTGGATATAGGAGAGTGTTGTTATTACTTACCTCCTATATCCCCTCCCTCAAACTCCGTCAGAAGACACTGTTGTCAATGTAGCAAACTAAGGAACCAGTCAAAGTTCCAACAAATGTGTCAGATTGAAACGTTTTCAATTTAGCGCCTGCTATAACGCAAAGGGTGACCCTAGCCTGCCTGGCCCCTCATTGGCTCCTGGCTGTGCACCTGACCTCTTCACCCCACCCCATCCCTGATTCTGCTGACCATCACACTCTATATTCTCCCGATCTATATGTTTCACTCTTTGAATACTCCAAAATAAATGTCTTTGACTTTATTGTGTAAATCCTTTACAGTTTTAAATGTATCCATTTTTGTTTCAACATAGCGATGGAAAAAAACATACATATTTCTTTCATATCTATAACGTAGTATGTGAAAAGGTTTAAAAGGTCAGTTAAAATCAACTAATGGGTTTCTGTTTTGGTCTCTCAACTACAGCTGTTACTCTATCACATTTGGAGACCCTTCTCTCAGATCCCCTATTCATAGCATTTCTGGGTCATTCCTCTCTCACACTCTCAGCTTTAGACCTTGCCTCTAAATCCTGCGAAGAGTACCACGCCCGTATTGCCACTAAATCACACACAAAAGGTTATGTGTCTATACCTAATGGATTGAAGGTAAATCTATTCTTTACCATAATGAACTGACCGTAAATGAGCTGTGGTCCTTTTAACAAACAGTGTGGTGAGATATGGAGAGCTCAGTCTTGGCAGGCTGGAAAGGTTTCCATGTTCTGTCAATAATCAACAAGGACGTGAAGCGTCCTGGGGAGCAGGCTACCTCCTCCCCGCCAGCCACAGGTTAAACAGTGACCTTGGCCCAAAACATAAAGGAAAGAACAACAGCTCCTACTGGACTCACTCTGCAGGTCGCTCCATGGTGTGATCCCCGAGAGCGAAACAACATTTCCACTGCCCTGTGCGTGTTGTGTGTGTATGTGCAAGCATGTGTTTGTGTGTGTGTGTGTGTGTGTGTGTGTGTGTGTGTGTGTGTGTGTGTGTGTGTGTGTGTGTGTGTGTGTGTGTGTGTGTGTGTGTGTTATTATGAGTGTATGTGTGTGTGTGCACGCTTGTGCCTGTGTGTGGGTGTGAGCGTGCGAGTGTTTCGGTCTGTCTGTGTGTGAGTGAGAGTGAGTGTGTGTGTGTATCTGTCTCTGTGTGTGTGTGAGTGTGTGTGTGTTTTCTCTTTCCCAGTCTAACAATGCAGCTCAGGAAATATGTCAGGATAAAGGCTAGACTGCCAGGCTCTGTCTCTCAGTTCAGTTTGTGTTACTAGAGGGACTATGGCACAGTCCCCGTGAGCTCCAGGCAAGCCTAATTAAATATTCTGGACCTTACCTGGTTCTGGACCTAAGAGAGGAGTGGTTGTCCTATAAGTTTTCCATTGAAAGCTCTGCAATGTCCTTCTGGCTGGTGAGTGCTCTGTTAACCACTTTGGACCTAGAGGAGGGTCAGGGGTTGAATCCCTCTTGAGAGTGCTGCATTCAGTCAGTAAACAACTAGAGAGAAACTGCAGCACGGTTTTGCGTAACATTTAATCCAATGTTTTAGACAAGGACTTTCCATTTGCAGATCAGCAACAGGGGATTTTAGTGATTGGATATTGAAGTAACAGCTCTTTGAAAGTTCTTTGAAGTAATCTAAATGAGGTCTCAGGATGTTAAAATGAGGACATTTGTCGTTTTGTTCAAGATTGTGTCACTGGACAGCTTATCTCATTTAGTGTCATCATATCTTTCCATATTAGTTCAATAATGAGTTAAACACTTCTATGCTTTGCAGACATACAGTACATGTAACAAAAGGCTTACCAGGTTGTTAACATGTTTGCAGACTTATTTGCAATACTTTTATGTATCTCACGACTTGCCTATGACTTGCCCAGCTCCCATTAATTAACAGTTAAAAGTATATTTGTCAAAGAAAGCGGGTGAGGAATCTCTCATTTGATTTAGAACTATGTTAGAGTCAAGTGCTCAAACAAAGGTTTGGTTGTGCAGTTTTAAAGCCATGGAGATAGAAGATACTGTATATGGTTCTGTCTCTTTCCTTGAATACGTTTGAGAGGTCTGTGTCTCCGCTGCCCATCTCAACCTTCTTCAAGCTCTGGAGTAAGGACCCTGTCATGGTTGAGTTGACATACAAAGACAGAGTTTCGTGCACTCAGAGAAACAATAGGACTGGTGTGTTTTGATGTGTTTTTATTGGAATCCTGTATGATTTTTTTGTCTTGGGTAAACATTATTATTTTGTATTTATTTTTAAAGGAGACCAGAGTTATTATTATAATTTTTTTGACAGGACAGATAGGGAGAGTACTGGTTCCAAAATCTGGTAGGATTTTTCTATTGGATTCCTGTATTGGAATCTTGTATGATCCTATAAGATAAAACCATATAGGATAGAATCCCATTAGAGTTCAATAGGTCACGGAAACATGGTTCTCTCGTGATATGTCGTCTTAGTCGGTACAGCCACTGGGTTTCTTCATGTGTCGCACCAACAGAAATAAACATCTCTCTGGGAAGAAAAAGGGCGGGGGTGTATGCTTCATGATTAACGACTCATGGTGTAACCATAACAACATACAGGAACTGAAGTCCTTCTGTTCACCAGACCTAGAATTCCTTACAATCAAATGCCAACCGTATTATATCCCAAGAGAACTCACTCTAGTTATCGTCACAGCTGTGTATATACCCCCTCAAGCAGATGCAATGACGGCACTCAAGGAACTTCCCTGGATTCTATGTAAACTGGAAACCATATATCCTGAGGCTGCATTTATTGCAGCTGGGGATTTTAACAAAGCAAATTTGTGAACAAGGCTACCTAAATACCATCAGCATATTGATTGCAGCACCCACACGGGCAATACACTGGACAATTGCTACTCTAACTTCAACTTCAACATTCAAGCCCCCCCCCCCCCCCCCCCTCCTCCCTTCGGCAAATCCGACCACAACTCCATCTTGCTTCTACCGTCCTATAGGCAGAAACTCAAACAGGATGTACCCGTGACTAGAACCATTCAACGCTGGTCTGACCAATCGGAATACACGCTTCAAGATTGTTTTAATCACACAGACTGGAAAATGTTCTGGGTAGCCTCAGAGAATAATATTGATCTATACGCTGACTCTGTGGGTGGGTTTATAAGGAAGTGCATTGGAGATGTTATACCCACTGTCACTACCAAACCTACGCTAACCAAAAACCATGGATGGATGGCAGCATTCGCGCATAACTGAAAGCACGAACCACCGCATTTAATCATGGAAATATGGGAATATGGCCGAATATAAACTGTGTAGCTGGCTGGTGTGTTTACGGACATATTCAATTGCTCCCTATCCCAGTCTGCTGTTCCCACATGCTTCAAGATGGCCACCATTGTTCCTGTACCAAAGAAGGCAAAGATAAATGAACTAAATTACTATCACTCACTTCTGTCATCATGAAGTTCTTTGAGAGAATAGTCAAGGATCATATCACCTCCACCTTACTTACCACCCTAGACCCACTTCAGTTTGCATACTGCCCCAACAGGTCCACAGACGATGCAATCGCCATCACACTGCACACTGCCCTATCCCATCTGGACAAGAGGAATATCTATGTAAGAATGCAGTTCATCGACTACAGCTCAGAATTCAACACCATAGTACCCTCCAGGCTCATCATTAAGCTGGAGTTCCTGGGTCTCAATCCCGCCCTGTGCAATTGGGTCCTGGACTTTCTGACGGGCTGCCCCCAGGTGGTGAAGGTCGGAAACAACATATCCATTTTGCTGACCCTCAACACTGGGGCCCCACAAGGGTGCGTGCCCAGCCCTCTCCTGTACTCCCTGATCATCCATGATTGCGTGGCCATGCACACCTCCAACTCAATCATCAAGTTTGCAGACAACACAACGGTAGTGAGCTTGATTACCAACAACGACAAGACAGCCTACAGGGAGGAGGTGAGGGCACTCGGAGTGTGGTGTTAGGAAAACAACCTCTCACTCAACGTCAACAAAACAAAGGAGATGATTGTGGACTTCAGGAAACAGCAGAGGGAGCACCCCCTATCCACATCGAAGGGACAGTTCCTCGGTGTACACATCACAGACAAACTGAAATGGTCCACCCACCCACACAGACAGACAGTTTCTTCAACCTCAGGAAGCTGAAGAAATTTGGCTTGTCACCTAAAACCCTGACAAACTTTTACAGATGGACAATTGAGAGCATCCTGTTGGGCTGTATCAGCGCCTGGTACGCAACTGCACCGCCCTCAACCGCAAGACTTTCCAGACGGTAGTTCGGTCTGCACAACGCATCACTGAGGGCAAACTGCCTGCCCTCCAGGACACCTACAGCACCCGATGTCACAAAAAGATCATCAAGGACAACAACCACCGGAACCACTGCCTGTTCACCCTGCTACCATCCAGAAGGCAAGGTCAGTACAGGTGCATCAAAGCTGGGGCCGAGAGACTGAAAAACAGCTTCCATCTCAAGGCCATCAGACTGCGAAACAACAGTCACTTACTCAGAGAGGCTGCTGCCTACATAGAGACTCAAATCATTGTCCACTTTAATAAATGGATCACTAGTCACTTTAAACAATGCCACTTTAATAATGTTTGCATATCTTACATTACCCATCTCATATGTACTGTATATACTGTATCTTATACAGTACTATTGCATACTATTTTATCTTGCCTATGGCGCTCAGCCATCGTTCATCCATATATTTACATGAGATGTTGTGCATTCTAAGGGGAAACCAAACAAAAAACCCAGTGTTATTGTAACATTGTATGTATTATCGTGGTCATATTGTGCTGTCTTTTAATTCAAAGACAAGAAGTTGCATGAATAACAATCAAATCAAATAACTTAAGTGAGTGTTTTATTGAAAACGTTGTCCTGTACTGGTGGTCATACTGCAATTGAACTTGCAGCCTTGAATCAATCCCACATTGTGGTGGTGAATAAAACCAAAATGAATATAGGACAGTTCTGATTGGGGTGACAAAATCCTACAAGACATCAAAAATCCATATGATCCAATAGATTTCCAATAGGATAGAGGTGACACAAAATCCTATAGGATTCAATAGGATTCATTTTGATTTCCAATAGGAAAAAAAGTAGTCCAATAGGATTCCCGATAGGATTCTGATAGAGGTGACATAACATCCTATAGGATTGTGAGAATCTTCTATTGGAAAACATTTTGGACTAGGGTGGAGCAGGATTGTGAATTCAGCATAGAGTATATTGTAGGTGCATGGTCCGACAGTTAAATGTTTTTGTTTTAGCCATCCATTCTCATGGGTCTGTATTAGATGTATTCATCCCTTGCATTTCTTTCATTCCAGGTCACAGTGCTTGACTCACATAGAAGTCCATTTCCAGTTAGGGCTCATGGTACAGAGCCACTCAACTGCAGCATATCTCTATCATCAGGCTGGGTAGGATGTCTTAGCTCAGGGGTGCGTAACTGCAAAGGGTACAGTCACAATTGCCACCTCTGTGACCACTGTCAGTGTCAGCTAACATTAGGGCTGACCAGCAAGACAAAACAATAGCCCCGCCTTTACCCTGTGGTTAGTGTGGTATGCTGGCTCATGACACGTAATGTGACCTCAAATCAAAAACAGCAACACGGTCATGTGACCTCACTTCCTGCCTGATGTTTCTTGATAAGAGAACAAAACACAGATATGATTCAAAAATATATATTTGTTTGTAGATGGTTTGCAAACACAATTTCATTGGTTGGTCAATACTGAATGGTGATGGATATTTTCTTACATAGGGGGATATTCTGAACATGATCACAAAAACAATTTTTGTCTCCCACATTTCTGACTGGGTGATTGATGTACAATGCAGTTGATATTTTATTGGAGATATGTGTTGAAGGTACTGAAGCCTACATGGTGTGTTGACCTCAAATCGTCTAACTCTCTGTCTTTCCCTCCCTTCACTCTGTCTCTCCCTCCCTCTCTCTCTCCTCTTCCCCTGTCACTCTGCGAGGCGGCTGAACGGCTAATTACTTTATGGACCCAGGGAAAGTAATAACTGCTGGGTTCAGAAGGGGTCTTTCTCTGGCCCCCTTGGAAGTGACCCTGGAGAAGTCCTCTCTAAGTCCTTCACCTCTGTTTGTACATAAGAGGAAGCCCTCATTAGATTCCCCCCTCAATCAGTGTCACAATGGTATGTCCCATTTAGGATTATAATTTTGTAATTGGATTATATCTGGTTCACAAAGAGCTCCCTTGGTCGCTGTGCCTTTGGGGACTTATTCAATGCAGATAGGATCTGTTTTGTTTTGTGCGAAGCTTTTACAGAACCATGCATGACACAGTGATGTTTAGTAGTCATAGGGTTTTTCATTTGCTTTGATATGAGCAAGTTGTCAGTCAACTATCAGTGAAATGTAGCATGAGTGATATCACCACTCGCTGCAGTCATTGTGTCTTGGTGACAATATAGTAGGATTGACTGACATACAGTACAAAGCCTCTGCATTGAAACAGTGGTGTAGGGGATCCCTCTCTTGATTCCCCCAGTCAGCCAGCACTATAGTCCAAACACAGACATGCTTTCCCTTCGGAGCACCTCCCAGGCTTCTCTCAACAACAATGGCTGGGCTTCAATGGAGATTGGTGCGGAGGGGGCAGCCGTGATGCGTCCCTCAGGGCCTTTCATCATGCTGCTGCCGCTCACGCCCATCTAAGTGCCTGGTGGTCAGCTTTCATGAGGGACTTGATGATTAGCTTTGGCCATTTTGGTTGACACTTGCTGCTCAGGTGACTCAGGCTGGAATGCCTCTTAAGTAAGTTGAAATGTTCAGGATCATTTTTTCATGGGCCTACAGTAGAAGTTAATAAAAAATATATTGCCTAGAACCCCTCAGACTTTTGACATTATTGGCCAATACATGATGGAGCACCTAGGGAATATACTTTTAGAATTTCTTAGGAATGTTTCCTTCCTTAGAGGCCTTAACACGAACACCATTTCAGCCCCAAAGATGGGTATCTTTCTATGATGAAAACTGACAAAATGTCTCGACTTGTTGAAACCTCATATAGGAGATCTTGGACCTTGTTTTCATTTCCCCCTCCTTTTTTCTCCTTTCTTGTCCTTCCCTTTCTTTCCCATTTTCAACTCTACTGTACAAGTCCTTCATTTTGGGAACAAAGCACAGCCAATTAGGACGTAATTAAGTCCACCACAGAGCCTAGGCTGGACCACTTCTGGGGCCGCGCCTTTGCAGTCCCATCCACTCCTCGGTGTCCCCTCTCTGCTGCTGGTCTCTCATGCCTGCTTAACGAGTGTAAATGAAATGGTGGGACAGCAGCCATTTTGGAATCTGCATGTCCTTTATCTTTCCTCAACAGGAGACACAATACATTTCACGTGACAAGGCTGTGGTATCGCAGTATTGTGTTCTGTAGTTAGACATGAAACCTATCCCTGCCTGAGGTGTAGCCTAGTCAGAGAATCAGGCGGTGATGTCACAGATTCCCAGGAGGCCCTTGTGGCTCTTTGTTCCACTCCCTAGGGGTTAGTGGAGTAAATTGTAGGGATTAGTGGGATTTTGTTTGAGAGGGTACTTCATTGTACCCCTGCCACCTCTCTTATCATTCTACCCTGCAGACCCACCCCCCAATCTGCCCCACATTATATGTTTGCTGGCCCTATGTCCCCCCTCATTCACCCCTCACTCTCTCCAACTGAACAAAAGTAGAGTGTTTTGTTTGGGATCCCGGTATTGGATGGTGAAAAGGCTGGAATTAGTCTTGTTGCTTGTACAGAGGCATCTATAGGCGTACTTAAGATAGAAAGAGGTTGTTTTTGGAGCCCTCACAAATGGCGAAATGAAAATTGTTATTTAATTCCGATCATCTTTCTGTCACACGTACACATTTTGCAGAGCCGTCAATCCTCAAAATGGGCTTCAGGATGAATAAAGGGAGGGAAAGGGTTAATTGCATACATTAATCACAGACACTTTGAGGACTGGGGCACCGGCGAGTTAATTCCAAACCTAAAGTAATTGGGACATTAAATAAAATATTCACCCTGTCGAATGTAATTAATTTGGATTTAAACTGAGCTTTACCATTGCAGGGCTTGGTTTGAAATGCTTCCATTTAGACAGTGATATATGAGTAGCATATGGGGCTCTTTAACTAGCCTGAGTATGCACAACACACTCCAATGATGTCATTGGAGCACAGACTTAACACACAACTCTTGTATTGGCAGGTGAATTATGGGGGAAATTATATCTCAGCGGGACGCTTTATCACCGGGTGGTCCTAAATGAGTCGCTGTGGTGGCGATTAGCAGGCCCGGGAAAAACTCTTATGGGAAACCTTGGGATAGGTTCTGCAATTGGATGAGGGAATTCCTTGTCTGGGCACTGCTGGTTTAAGTGGTAACTTGTCTCTAGTGGCTAAATTAAATAGTTGTGGTTTGCTCTGTGGTAGTGGCATCTCCTTTCACGGCACAGATCAAATCAAATCCAATTTTATTGGTCACACACATATTTAGCAGGTGTTATTGGGTGTAGCGAAATGCTTGTGTTCCTACTTCCAGCAGTGCAGTAATATCTAACAATTCACAACAATACACGGAATTAAGAAATATATAAATATTAGGATGAGCAATGTCGGAGTCCGGAGTATAAATATATATAAAATGTGATGGGATTTATAGACATTATAGACAGTATGTGGATAGAATATTGAGTATATCTCTAGAATATGTAGGATAGTATAGTATATATACAGCAATAGTTTAATAGGATGGCATTGACTAAAATACAGTATATACAGTACATAAGAAATTAGTAAAACAGTATGTCAACATTATTAAAATGACCAGTGATTCCATGTCTTTGTACATAGGGCAGCAGCCTCTATGCAGAGATGAGTAACCGGGTGGTAGCCGGCTAGTGACAATAACTATCACAACCGGCCGTGATCGAAGGTCCCATTGGGCGGCACACTATTGGCCCAGCATTGTCCGTGTTAGGGTTTGGCCGGGGTAGCCCGCCATTGTAAATAAGAATTTGTTCTTAACTGATCACCCTAGATAAATAAAGGTTAAATACAAATATAAAGTTCAGGGCAGGGCACTGGTTGGAGGCCGGCTAGTGATGGCTATTTAACAATCTGATGGCCTTGAGATAGAAGCTGTTTTTCAGTCTCTCGGTCCCAGCTTTGCTGCACCTGTACTGACCTCACCTTCTGGATGATAGCGGAGTGAACAGGGAGTGGATCGGGTGGTTGATGTCCTTGATGATCTTTTTGGCCTTACTGTGACATCGGATGCTGTAGGTGTCCTTGGAGGGCAGGCAGTTTTAGATGATTGCGATGACAAGACAGTTAGCATTCATATATGTTTCACCCACCAAAACAGCAGCTGTGACCACACCTCTCCCACCTTCTTCCAAAACACCATCATCCACTTCCCTTTACATTCTCACTGGAACAATGGTCCCCCAATTCCCCCAGCCTCTTGGCTGGTTTCCCAGAACAGGCTTGACTTTACCTTAGCTAAAGTGAAACTGTGTGTCCAGAACCCATTGTTTTCCCCTCTGGGGAGACAGGAAGTGTGCAGCATTCAGCACAGTGTCCTGTTCCCTTCTCCGATGCCTCTCTCTGTCTCCTTGCCAGCATTGTGTGATCGCTCCTACTGTATCCCCGGTCCTTATTGCATTGCATTCCCTGCACAGCATACCTGATGTAGATCACGTTTTTTGTTATAAAGTAGTCTTCAGTTGTACATATTGGGATATCTACACTGTAGCTTCATGCTAGTGAGGAGTGCTTCACTCTTTTGCCCCAGTATCTAGTCAGTTACAGACCAGTAAATTACCATTTCTTTGGGACTCTTTATACAATTGAGTGAGTGAACTTTGCCTCAATATCTGTCTGCATGTCACACCCTGACCTTAGAGATCCTTTTAATTCTCTATTTGGTTAGGTCAGGGTGTGACTAGGGTAGCTTTTTCCCACCTGTTGTTTGTGGGATCTTGTTTTTGTGTAGCTGCTTGTGAGCAGCCCAGAACATCACATTTCATTTTCTTCTATATTGTTTTTGGTGAGTTGCATATTTATTAAACATGTGGAACTCTAAGTACGTTGCACCTTGGTCCATTCATTCAGACGAGCGTGACAGAAGATTCCACCACAACTGGACCAAGCAGCAGGCCCGGGAGGAGATGGCATCCTGGTCTTTGGAGGAGGTCGAGGAGAGAATATCCTGGACTTGGGAGGAAGTCTTGGCAAGACACGAAAGCCTGCCGGGGAAGCAGGTCGGAAGCAGCGAAGGAGCAACAACGACGACACCGGGGTTCGTGACCATGACGGAGGCCCGAGAGGCAGCCGCAAAAATTTTTTGGGGGGTGGCATACGGGGTGGTTGGCAGAGCCAGGGTTGGAACCAGAGCCAACTCCTCGTACTCACCGTGGCGAGCGTGTGACCGGTCAGGCACCATGTTTTGCGGTGATACGCACTCTGTCTCCAGTGCGCATCCACAGCCCGGTGCGTTCTGTGTCAGCTGCCCGCACTTGCCGTGTGAAAGTGGAAACGGGTACTGCCCGGGACGGGTGGTGCCGGCTCAACACGTCTGATCTCCAGTGCGCCTCCTCGGTCCAGGATATCCTGCGCTGGCTCTACACGCCGTATCTCCGGTGCGCCTTCACAGCTCAGTGCATCCTGTGCCATCTCCCCACACTTGCTGTGCGAAGGTGGTCCTTTGTCCAGGACGCGTTGTGCCAGCTCTACGCTCCAGACCTCCAGTGCGCCTCCACGGCCCAGCATATCCTGCGCCGGCCATACGTACTGTGTCTCCAGTGCGCCTTCACAGCCCAGTGCGTTGTGTGCTAGCTCCCCGCACTTGCCGTGCAAGGGTTGTCATTTGTCCAGGACGCGTTGTGCCAGCTCTTACACTCTAGACCTCCACCGCGCCTCCACGGTCCAGTATATCCTGCCAGCTCCATGCACCCGCCCTCCAATGCGTGTTTCCAGCCTGGTACGTCCTGTGCCAGCTCCACGCACGAAGCCTCCTACGGTCCGGAGTCCCCGGCAACGATCTACGGTCTGGAGTCACCGGCGACGATCCACGGTTCGATTCCTTCGGCGATGATTCACGGTCCGGAGCTTCCGGGAATGACCCCCGCACCAGGCGTCACCAAAGTTGGCAGAGCGGAGTCTGCGTCCCGCACCGGAGCCACCACCGAGGGTAGATGCCCACCCGGACCCTCCCCTATAGGTTCAGGTTTGCGGCCGGAGTCCGCACCTCGGGGGGGGGTACTGTCACGCCCTGACCTTAGAGATCCATTTAATTCTCTGTTTGGTTAGGTCAGGGTGTGACTAGGGTGGGCAATCTATGTTTTCTATTTCTTTGTTGGCCTGGTATGGTTCCCAATCAGAGGCAGCTGTCTAGTTGTTGTGGATCGTATTTAGGCAGCCTTTTCCCACCTGTTGTTTGTGGGATCTTGTTTTTGTGTAGCTGCCTGTGAGCAGCCCAGAACGTCACGTTTAGTTTTCTTCTATATTATTTTTGGTGAGTTGCATATTTATTAAACAAGTGGAACTCTAAGTATGCTGCGCCTTGGTCCATTCATTCAGACGAACGTAACACTGCAGCCATTGTATTGGTGCAGTCACCCTTCATAATGCTGCATATCACTCCAGCTGGCTGGCAAGGACTTCTAGGACATCTCATTACATCATTTGATAAAAATATTCTGTGTAGTTTAATTGTTTATCTATATTTGATCAATTCTTTCCCTACATAAACTGTCTCCACACACTGTATGTGGTGTATCTACATACAACCAGAGGCACCGCCAGTGACCAAGCCTTAGTATGCCCGCCATCCTCCTTTACTCCCAATTACTGAACTCCCCTCCTCCTCCCCTTTTCTTATCACAGTGAGTGTCTATCGTTCCGTTCGGCTGTTCACTCTCCCTCTCCCCCGCCCATTCCCCTCTTCTCTCCTCCTTCTTCCATGAATGGAGAGAGCAGCATCCAGACAGAGAGAGAATGAGGGCGAGAGAGAGTGTTCCTAAGCAGGGATGCTGTATGGTTGCTAGGCTTGGAAAGCTGAAGTTGGATGGGACCATGCCATGTGTGGTTCTGGCCTCCTCACTCGTAAAGATGGCCTCCATTCCATTTTAGGAGAACATCTAGGGGGCTGAAGCCCAGGAAGGTGATACTTTTTTTGGGGAACGGATGTAAGACCTACTCCCATCTCCTCCACAGCTAGCTGAGAGCTGGATGGTTCCTGTGAGCGTTGTATCACAGGAAATCTGAAATTAGATTGAGCGAGAGAGCGAGAGATAGCGAAGAAGTGTGGTAGAGGACAGAGGAAGGAGGAGGTGAGGACGATGGCTGGACTAGGCTGGTGTCTGGCCACGGTCCTCAGTTGGGGGAAGTTCTTCTTCTCCTGCCTCTTTCCCTTTAGGAGGATAAGGAAAGACAAGGTAAGCTTACATCACTTGGTTTGGCTGCATAATGAAAGGATGTGATGTCATTTTGCAACTCAGCTCAGCTATTTCGTGTACGAGTGACATTATCACTGTAACGTTGCTGTCATGAAATACAGACATTGTGAACACAAGTCAGGGTTGTGAATATTGTATTACACTAGCATGGTAGCAGTTACAATGTTATCCAAGCTACAATGCTATTGGATTTGGTATGTTTGCTGGCAGGAATATAGTAGGTGAAATTTCAAGTGGAAAAAGTGTATGAAATCCAATCGATCAAGCAATCCAGGACTTTTTCATCTGAATGGGCTGAAATAGGAATATGTAGTATGCTTTATGATGTTTACTATTTGAAAGTGTGTCACCTATTGTGCCACACAGTTCCCTTCTCTTTATCGTGCCTTCCCAGTTTTTCTGGCTGGCTGTCTGGCTGTCTGTCTGTCTGTCTGGCAGCTCTGGAAACAATGGTTGTGTGTATGCCAGTAGCAGCAGAGCTGCCGAGGAAATGTGCACCGATGGTAGAATGGATGATGAGGGAGGGACAGAGGAGATAAGGAAATCAGAATCACTCACATGGGCACGCGCACACACACAAACGCACACACACAAACAGGACCATGGGGCCAGGATATTGCCTGGAATCAGTTTCACCAGGGAACCTTGCCAGATAGTCTGTGCTTTGCTGAACAGAGTCATTATCCCTGTGCATGTAGCCACCAATGTCCTCAATGTCCACAAGCACACACACACACACACACACACACACACACACACACACACACACACACACATACACAGTAACCCCCCCCCCCCCCCCCCCCCACACACACACACTTAATTAAGGCAGGAAGCTTTTCTGTCCCTGGCAGGCTGTCGGGACATGGAGAGGGATTGTGAGGCGGACCAGGGTTCTTAGCGAGCACTTCTCTCTTGCCCGGACATCAATCTTCCTCCATTGGCATTTTGATAGCGCAGCATGCTGTTCCCCCTCTGTGGTTATCATTGTGGAAGACTAAGCACTTTTCCTCTCATTTAACTAATGTCCCCACGGCCCATAAATTCCGAGCGAGTCACACACTCTGCACAGCCAAAGAATAAAACTGATATCTATGCTCCATTTGATGAATGGGCCCTTTTTGGTCTTTCTTACTCCTGAGAGAAAATATTGAGCAGATGTTTGATTCCCTTTTCAGTTGGTGCATATTTACTTCAGATGTATCCATCTCAGTTTGGACAGAAGGAATTATTGGAGATAGATTAATTTAGATGGTTATTCCTTTCTTGGACATTGTATTTCTGGATGAATAGTCTTACAGAACAGAAATATTAACCTTAGCATTTTTAATATGTGTATGTCAGTGGAGGCTCCTCAGAGAAGGATGGGGAGGACCATCCTCCTCAGAGAATTTCATTTTTTTGTAAAACATTAAATGAGTTTGCCTTTTTAGATAAAACTATACTAAATATTTTCACGTCACCAAATAATTGATTAAAACAAACTGTTTTGCAGTGAAGGTCTACAGTAGCCTCAACAGCACTCTCTGGGATAGCACCATGGTGTAGCCAGAGGACAGCTAGTTTCCGTCTTCCTCTGGGTACACTGACTTCAATACAAAACCTAGGAGGCTCAAGGTTCTCACCCCATTCCATAGACTTACACATGAATTATGACAACTTCCGGAGGATGTCCTCCAACCTATCAGAGCTCTTGCAGCATGAACTGACATGTTGTCCAGCCAATCAAAGGATCAGAGAATTAATATAGTACTTAAATCATTAAGCTACAGCTAGCTAGCACTGCAGGGCATAACATGTGGTGTGTAGTTGATTCAGAGAGAAAGACAATAGTTGAACAGTTCTGAACAAATTAACTTCTTCAAAAATGAAGGAGAAGCAAGAGTTTGGCCTACTCAAACACCCGGCTCAAACAGAGACAGGTGTTATGTTAGTTATCTGGCTATGGCTATCCAACACTGGAACTCTTCCAAGTCAAGGTAATTATTAATTTATTGCCAACGGGGCTCTCCAATGTAACTACTAAACTGCTTGCTGTACACTCTACTGCATGACTGTAGCGGGTTTACTAATGCATTAGTTCTAGAAGCTATGTTGACTATATCGTTACTTAACACTAGAACCACCATAGGCCAACGGCCACTGACGTTTGATTATGTAAATAAAAAATATGACTTTTTTATCGGGCTCTAAAACGTTGGCGCCAATGCGTCTCTCTCTCCTCACTGAATGAATGACAAATGGATGAGTGGGTGATTATTATACATGTTACTTGTTGTTACATGTTACTTCACAATTTAATTCAAATTAGGCCTAACTGAATGATAAGGACGGTGAAGGTGGCAGGTAGCCGAGCGGTTAAGAGCGTTGAGCCAGTAACTAAAAGGTTGCTGGTTCAATTAGGTGAACTAGGTGAAAAATCTGTCGATGTGCCCTTGAACAAGGCACTTAACCCTTAACCCGCTCTGGATAAGAGGCTGTGAAGAGGTTGATTTAATTTAGAAAGTCAATAGTGTAATAATGAGTTTGTGTTATGCAGATTTATCAGCTTTGGTGCTCATGTTTATAACACATAATTTGACCGCGCGACTTGCGACTTTTACGTTTTACTTTGTAAAAATAATCTGTTACAGGACTGTTTTATTTACTGTTACTCTATTACGAATCAAATTGATTGTAAGGGAAATGCTATTTATTGCAGTAGGTAGAGTAATGCACAACTTATCCTTGACTCTATCCAAGTTGACGAACAATGGGAAGCAAACAATGCCAGCCAACTGAATGAATGAATGGGCGTTAGCTGTGTACGTTACTTCAAAATAACTGAATGTTAAGGAGGGTAGAGAGGTTGATTTAATTTAATTAAATTTCCAACAACAGTGTAATGATGAGTTTGTGTTATGCCTATTTATCAACGTTGGTGCTCATGTTAATAATTCATATCCTTGACTCTATCCAAGTTGTAAACATAAACTATACCGAAACTAATTTCACACACAATAAGAGTTAGCCTATAGACAATATTACATTGACAATATTCTGATGAGTTATAGTATTATCGGCTGTTGTCAAATTTTAAATGAAGAGACGGGTGCATCTAGTAATTGACAGATACAGGGAAAGGAGCATCACTTTCAAATCCTCCTTCAAAGTCACATGCAGGTAAACATTTTTGATTTCTATATAGTATCAGAAAGAGCATATTCTGCAGTTTCTATGACACTTACCTTTGTCAAATACCTCTCAAAATTCAAGAGGTGCAGTTCTATTTCCAAATGTCACTTTTTCCAAGAATACCTGTGCTGTCCATGTGTTCAGCACATGTCTACTGGTGTGGCAGCATTGCTCTGGCTACTAAGCAGACTAGTAACATAATAAATGAAACATTAGCTCGTCTGTTTTCTTTTAAATACATTTTCTTGTTTCCACAATGTTTCTTTAGACCTGTCAAAACAAAATTGTAATGGACTTATTTGAGACGGACTTAAACTAGTGGTTCTTCGTTTTTACTTGTAGCCTAGAGTAACATAAACTAATGACAATGCTATTATGTTATTTGAAATGATTGTTTTCTAATGTTACCTAAGACCTTTATAAACACAACCAAATTATTATTCTTCCATTAGCATATATCACGGTCACCACTGATAAATCCATGATAATCGAAAATTTCAATAAGCATTTCTCAACGGCTGGCCATGCCTTCCTCCTGGCTACTCCTTGGACACTGTGCTAACTAACCTCCAAACGATCTTCAATGCTTTAATGCCATACAACCCTCCTTCCGTGGCCCCCAACTGCTCTTAAATGCTAGTAAACCAAATGCATGCTTTTCAACCGCTCGCTGCCCTCCTGTCCGACGAGCATCACCACCCTGGACGGTTCCGACCTAGAATATTTGGACAACTATAAATACCTAGGTGTCTGGCTAGACTGTAAGCTCTCCTTCCAGACTCATATTAAACATCTCCAATCCAAAATCAAATCTAGAATCGGCTTTCTATTTCGCAACAAAGCCTCCTGCACTCACGCCGCCAAACTTACCCTAGTAAAACTGACTATCCTACCGATCCTCGACTTCGGCGATGTCATCTACAAAATAGCTTCCAACACTCTACTCAGAAAACTGGATGCAGTCTATCACAGTGCCATCCGTTTTGTTACCAAATCACCTTATACCACCCACCACTGCGACCTGTATGCTCTAGTCAGCTGGCCCTCGCTACATATTCGTCGCCAGATGCGAGTCAGGATGCTGTTGATTGTGCAGCTGTAGAACTTTTTGAGGATCTGAGGTACCATGCCAAATATTTTCAGCCTCCTGAAGAGGAATAGGCATTTTCTTGCCCTCTTCACAACTGTCTTGGTGTGTTTGGACCATGATAGGTCCTTAGTGATGTGGACACCAAGGCACCTGAAGATCTTGACCCGCTCCACTACAGCCCCCTCGATGTGAATGGGGGCGTGCTCGGCCCTCCTTTTCCTGTATTCCACGAGCAGCTCCTTTGTCTTGCTCACATTGAGGGAGAGGTTGTTGTCCTGACAACACACTGCCAGGTCTCTAACCTCTTCCCTATAGGCTGTCTCATCGTCGTCGGCACCGACTGCCACTAGTGTATGTGATCCCTGTAGGAACGTCAGACAATGGAAATGCACCCCCACGATGTGCAGCTACAGTATGTTGTTGGTGCAGCTTTAGCCTGACAAAGAATACACTGACTTCGACATGGAGCTCCTTTTAATATCATCCCTAGTCCTTACCTCCATATGGACTGACTAGTATCTAGTCTTAGATAGATGTAATGTCTGCCAAGTTTCTCCATGCCTCAACAATTCATTGATTACAATGAGTTGAGTCTGAGCTACAGATTAGATTGTAAGCCACCTTCACTGACTTCAAGGCAGCAGTGAAAACTACCCCAATCTCCTTGTCTTAATTCCATCAAATCATTTGCAGTGATGCAAGCTCCTAAGAGCATGTGTGACACACCACCTGGATTCAGTCCTATGTATCTACGTTTGAAATTGTGTTTTCACTTTGGGATAAAAGTAGATACTCAGAGCTAGGAAATTGTATGTCATACACTACTGTACGGTTGAGGAACAATGGGAAAGTAATTCTGCTTTGAAAGTTGATCCACTTGTAACCCCACTTTTGAGAAAATGTCCCTTGGATGTTTTGGTACACAAACTGGAGAGCTCTTCTTTGTCTACACCTATTCAGCATCGTTCACACCATCTTAAGCCTTAGCCCCACCAATCTCTTTAAGGATTCACATGTGAGGTCATGTGAGTAGTTTAGTAAACAACCAAAGGTTTCAAGACTAAAAGTTGTAAAAGTAGTAGCCGACAATAAGGAAAAACTCCAGGTAAAAATACAGTTTATCTAGTCCTTGGCCTATATCCTAATCTGACTTTGGTGCAGATCCTGTTGTTCTTCAAGTTACCGTCTCTGCTAAACACTATATCATATCAAATATCAATTTATTTGTCACATGCACAGGATACAGAAGGTGTAAATGGTACAGTGAAATGGTTACTTGCATTGTAGCAATATCAAAAACAGAACGTGTGCAGATAACAATATTTTATCATTATTACATGACGCTTACCCAGAAATCCCCCAGCCACATCTAGCTAAGTGGATGCGTCACTATTGTCTAGACATGTACACATGTTCATGACAAACAATAGATCGCTGTAATCACCCCCAGACACACCTGGCTAACTTCATGGGTCATGTAATCATCTGGCAAAGTGAAGTCTTTTGTTTAGACATGTAGCTAGCTTGCTAAACAATCAACCGGCATACTAGCTAAACAATCAACAGGCATAATACCAACTCATACTACTACCAATACAAACGCTTTCATAGCTGTAGTATGACTCTGTAGGTAGCTAAAGCTAACCAGCTAGATTCAATATTAGCTAGCTAACATTAGGCTATAACTAGCAATGCAAATATGTTTCTGATTCACATAATATTTCTACAGAGATCATACATGTAATGTTAGCTAGCGAGCCAGCAAGCTAAAGTTCGCTAAACTTGCAATGAAAACGACTTTCTGACAAAATTAGAAACGTATAATATCTGAAAATGTAGCTAGACTCTTAACTGTATACACGGCAGATTGGAATCATTTAACTTAGCGTTTTGTTTGTAGCTACATGTTGTTTGGTTGGCATTGTGTAAAGTCATTCCGGTTCACACTGACCGTGGCGCATGCAGAAAGTAGCCCATCGGGCCTCCCGAGTGGTGCAGCGGTCTAATGCACTGCATCGCAGTGCTTGAGGCATCACTACAAACCTGGGTTTGATCCCAGGCTGTGTCACAACTGGCCGTGACCGGGAGTCCCATAGGGCGGCACACAATTGGCCCAGTGTTGTCCGAGTTAGGGTAGGGTTTGGCCGGTGGGGTCTTTGCTTGGCTCATCACACTGCAGCGACTCTTTGTGGTGTGCCTACAGGCTGACTTCTGTTGTCAGTTGAGTGGTGGCCGGGTTAAGCGTGCGGGTGTTAAGAAGTGCAGTTTGGCGGGTCATGTTTCAGAGGATGCATGACTCGACCTTCGCTTCTCCCACGCCCGTTGGGGAGTTGCAACGATGAGACAAGATTGGAATTGGATCGCAATTGGATATCACAAAATTGGGTAGAAAAAAGAGGGTAAAAATAATAGTAACAAATAAAAAAGAAAGTAGCCCATCACAACGTTTTTTCAACTGATCTAACGATAGTGCCTGCTAAATTCAGGGCATCAATATTGTTGAGATAAGTAGCAAATCTTTTGTAGTTTTCGATGTCTAACGTTATATCTTTCAAAAACGCTGTGGTAGAAAGGACTATCAACGCATACTGACCAGCTCAAATTGTAGACAGAAGTCTACATGGCAGACCAATCCAAACATCATCTCCCGGCATGTCCAGCCGATCCATTATCTCAGCCAATGATGGCTAGTGGGAATGTTTGTGTCTATTTCTAGGCTCGTAATTTAACAAATTCATATTTATAGATGCCCCCCAAAAAATGCATTTTGATAAAAAATAAAAATAATCTTTAAATGCCTCTCCTGTGAAGTAGTGACATGCAACATATGCCTAGCTTCCTGAAACGGGTCGCACATGTGTGCAAACCAGATGCTCCGTTTTAAACTTGTTGCACTCAGACCTAGCTACTATAGTGCCTTCAGAAAGTATTCACACCCCTTGACTATTTCCAAATGTCGTTGTATTACAGCCTGAATTTGAAATGGATTCAATTGAGATGTTTTTTTCACTGGCTAACACACAATACCCCATAATGTCAAACTGGAATTTAGTTTTTACACATTTTTACAAAATCATTACAAATTTAAATCTAAAATATTTTGAGTCAATAAGTATTAAACCCCTTTCATTAAGGCAAGCCTTGATAAGTTCAGGAGTAAAAATGTTCTTAAGTCGCTGGACTCACTCTGTGTGCAAATACGTCATACCTGTACCCCACACATACAATTTTCTGTAAGGTCACTCAGTCGAGCAGTGAATTTCAAACACAGAATCAATCACAAATACCAGGGAGGTTTTCAAATTCCTTACAAAGAAGGGTACCTATTGGTAGTAGATGGGTAAAAAATAAAAAAGCAGACATTGAATATCCCTTTGAACATGGTGAAGTTATTAATTACATGTTGGATGGTGTATCAATACACCCAGTCACTACAAAGTTACAGGCGTCCTTCCTAACTCAGTTGCCAGAGAGGAATGCAACCTCTCAGGGATTTCATCAGGAGGCCAATGGTGACTTTAAAAAATTGACAGAGTTGAATGGTTGTGATAGGTGAAAACTGAGAATGGATCAACAACATTGTAGGTATTCCACAACACTAACCTAATTGACAAATTGAAAAAAGGAAGCCTTTACAGAATACAAATATTCCAAAACATGCATTCTGTTTGCAATAAGGCATTGCTAAAAATGCTGCAAAGCAATTCACTTTTCATCTTGAATACAAAATGTTATGTTTGGTGCAAATCCAATACAACACATTACTGAGTACCACTCTCCATATTTTCAAGCATAGTGGTGGCTACATCATATTATGGGTATGCATGTAATCATTAAGGACTGGGGAGTTTTCAGGATAAAATAGAAACGTAATGGAGCTAAGCACAGGGAAAATCCTAGAGGAAAACCTGGTTTGTTCTGCTTTCCAACAGACACTGGGATATTACTTCACCTTTCAGCAGGACAATAACCTAAAACACAAGGCCAAATCTACACTGGAGTTGCTTACCAAGAAGACAGTGAATGTTCCTGAGTGGCCGAGTTACAGTTTTGACTTAAATCTGCTTGAAAATCTATGGCAAGACTTAAAAAGGGTTTGTCTAGCAATGATCAACAACCAACTTCATAGAGCTTGAAGAAAAAGTCAGGTGTGCAAAGCTCTTAGAGACTTACAGCTGTACTCATTGAAAAAGGTGATGTATTGACTCAGTGGCGTGAATATTCCTGTAAATGAGATACACTGTATTTCTGTCTGGGACTAAACCATAGCTACTCAGAAACCGCATGACACCTCCCCACCAAACTGAAGTGCTGATGAATGATATGACCTAATAACCACAGAATGTCTCCGATAATTGACAGAGATTTTCTGGCTGTAGGTTTCCTGGGTTTTAAAAGCAGATCAGTTTGACATAAGCTGAGGGCTATGTCAGTTGAACTTGGCACCAGCTGCCTTGGTATGCAAGTGATTAAAAAGAACTGGATCCCTGAGAGAAAGTGAAAAATTGCTCTTTGAAACTACAGAGCTTTCTGAAAAGAAGGGCCAGTTTCTGCCACTGACTTGCAGAACAGGCTGAGGAGAGTTGTTGCATGTGGGGAGAAACGTATAGGGAACATATGGGCAACATATGGGCACTATTGGTATCTTCAGATTTAGTATGGGCAATGTGTGGGGAACATTATTTCAGCTACAATGCGAGGGACAGAAAATGGTCTGTGCTTGACTATTACAATGACATTTGTGCTAAAGGATGTCTCGTTAATTAGGTTGAACTGAGGAAGACTGTCCTAAGGGACAACAGTGTGGTCTGTGTTTTTGTGGAACAGTGTCTATTTATGATAGTCTGTTCTTGAGCGTAACAAGTACAGAATAAATTAACGTTTGGAGAGGACAATAGGACATACTGGTGAAAGTTTGGGTCTGAAACAAACGGGAAAGGGAATCCAATAATGTTTTGGGAAGTAGAGTGATAGGCATTGGTTTACGTCCTGCTACACAAAAGTGCTTTGATACCTTTGGAAGAGTGCTATGTTGATGCAAACCATTAGCATTAGCATTAACCAACATCGTTTAAAAAACATAAATATTTCTTAGTGTTATAGTGGAGGTCTTTCGTTCTGGTGAGGGAGGTCTGGTACAGAGGCATGTCCCTTTCTCTCACTCTCTGCTCCCTACAGGATCCTGTTCTTCAAAGCTAGAGAGAGGGGAAAAAAACATGCATACCCATGTGAGCCCGAGCCCAGGGAGGGTGTGTCTGTATTGTTTTCCACAGATTGGGGTCTGGAGTTAGACCCGGTGGGATGGGGAGGAAAGGAGGGAAGGGTGGGGGGGACTTCCTCCCATCTACTGGACTCTAGGCTCTGAGCCAAGAGGAGGCCTGGTATAGCGGAGTATGACCCACTCCCCACTTTTGTTTTATGCACACACACACACGCATGCAGACATACACACACATACTCGCAGGAACACACACACACACACACACACAATATCTGGATTAATTTATTGGTTAGCTATGTGTGTGTGTGTGTTTTTGTGGGTGAGTGTGAGTATTCAAGCTGTTTGTGTGTTTGTTATTAGACAGCAAAATATTCCTTGTCCTCTGTTGTATCATTCAATCTGAGAGGCCTGTTTTATAGCGGTTACCACTATCTCTCAGTGCTGTGCCGTGAGCTGATTTCCCAGCACAGCCCGAGCTGAAGGTCAAAGTCATACTAATGCGAGGCCATTATGGATTTGATTAGCCTGGGAAATATTATTTTATACCCCCCTGCACACACACACACACACACTAATGGAGGTCGGTACCGTTTAAGATTAGGGAGAATGATTTATTTTTTTAATGAGCATGTCCTTATTTCTATTACAGCATATTGGATGACTGTCATTCATATTCCATTCACCCAGCTCAATGTAACAGCGATAGGTTTAGGCAACTACATGATATTCAAATTCGCCCTATACCCATCATAAGATTGCTACAACCTAGCTTACAAATGAAAGTTCATAATGTAGGTGCACAGGTCGAGAGACAGTGCAAAACCGTTTTGCAACTAAAACTAAAGTTTCTATTGGACAAATTCAGGTAGGTCCCTCCCAGTTTTGATTCCGTTTGTTTCTGTTTAAGAAACCTTTTGCAACAGAAGCGGAATGAAGACACGCCTAATCACCCGCACACACAGTTCACTTTCATAGCTACCATATACAGCATCATCACTTTTCTCGTTGTATAATTCCTTCACTCATCTACGCGCTCTCCTCCTCTCACCTTTTCCCTTCGCTTGGACTTCAGTGCACAACATTACAGCTGTCTGAATGCAATCACTGTTTCAAAATGTGATTATTACGCAACAGGACAGTTAACACGTACTGCCTGCTAATTATCAACTTGTCAATTTCAAATTATTTTCTAAAAAGTTGTATTTTCTAACAACAGCTTGAATTAAGGTGTGTTCCACCTCCTCATTAATTCACATAAAAGTAGTCCAAGTCAGCCCATTTTAGTTTGAGGTTTTACTGAGCTGGACAAACTTCACTCTTCGAGGAGAGCCCACCACTTCACCAATGTTTGCGCAGCAGAAGTCTGCAGACATTTGCAAAGTCTTGCACGAATTGGAATATTTTCTGGCTGGCGCTCGCAGTGCCCTCCTTGTTGTTGTCCTTACAAATAATAATAGTTCCTTATTTTCTGTATATCGCGTTGTCGTTTCTACTGTAGGCAAATACAATATGTATGTAGCATGCAAATTAATTACTTAAAAATCAGACAATGTGATTATCTGGATTTTTGTTTTAGATTCCGTCTCTCACAGTTGAAGTGTACCTATGATAAAAATTACAGACCTCTACATGCTTTGTAAGTAGGAAAACCTGCAAAATCGGCAATGTATCAAATACTTGTTCTCCCCACTGTATATCCACATTAAAACGAGTCATATATCGACATAACCTGAAAGGCTGCTCAGCAAGGAAGAAGCCACTGCTCTAAAGCCGACATAAAAAATCCAGACTTTGCAACTGCACACAGGGACAAAAAAATCAAAAATAGAACTGTCTGGCCATAATGACCATCGTTATGTTTGGGGAAAAAAGGGGGAGGCTTGCAAGCCGAAGAACACCATCCCAACTGTGAAGCACGGGGGTTACATCATCATGTTTTGGGGGTGCTTTGCTGCAAGAGGGACTGGTGCACTTCACAAAATAGATGGCATTATGAGGTAGGAAAATTCTGTGGATATATTGAAGCAACATCTCAAGACATCAGTCTGTAAGTTAAAGCTTGATCGCAAATGGGTCTTCCAATTGGACAATGACCCCAAGCATACTTCCAAAGTTGTGGCAAAATGGCTTAAGGACAACAAAGTTAAGGTATTGGAGGGAGCATCACAAAGCCCTGACCTCAATCCTATAGAACATTTGTGGGCAGAACTGAAAAAGTGTGTGCGAGCAAAGAGGCCTTACAAAGCTGACTTAGTTACACCAGCTCTGAATGGGTAAAAATTCACCCAACTTATTGTGGGAACTTGTGAAAGGCTACCCTTTCAAGGCAATGCAACAAAATGCAAGGCAATGCAACAAAATGCTAATTGAGTGTATTTTAACTTTTGAGCCACTGGGAATGTGATGAAAGAAATAAAAGCTGAAATAAATCATCCTCTGAACTATTATTCTGAACATTTCACATTCTTAAAATAAAGTGGTGATCCTAATTGACCTAGACAGGGATTTTTTGCTCGGATTAAATGCCAGGAATTGTGAAAAACTGAGTTTAAATGTATTTAAATGTATTTGGCTATGGTGTTTGTAAACTTTAGACTTCAACTGTATGTGTAGCGCCATGTTTGTTGACATTATACAATGCATTCTGGGTGTCACGTAAACATCTGTCAGACCAAAGATGTTATAATGAGGTGAAGGAATTGTTCACTCATCTTTCATGTAAACTTCCCAGAAGTAAATGAAGGGTTGTGAATGATCGTTGACAACACACCCCCTTCAACATGCATACTATAAACAGACCAAACTCATCTTATTTCCTCTTATTATCTTTGGTTGATGCGGGGGAAAAAACATGGCGGCGTGCATAAACTACCCATCATCAGTGTACTTTAAATTTCTAGAAAGTATTTTACTAAATTATTTAGATCAAAGGTGAGCTCAGCTGTGATTAATTAATAAGAGTAATTGCTATTAGCTAATTCATATTGTAGTTTCTGTCAGCCGAGAGTTATAAAAATATGACTGCTTGTGTTATGTCAATCTTTCCTCAGATAGCGCTAGGATAAATGTAGCCTACATTTTCCGGATTGGATGATTGTGTTATGCTGTAGCTACTTCTGTGGATGTCTGAACATTGCATCCCAAAATTAACTGGTCACATTCTGGACATAACTTTTTAAGGACTGTGTTTGTGCAAAATGTTTCCGTGAAAAAACAGTTTCTCCAGCCCAAATTCTGATTGTTCCGTTAATCGAAACTGGACGTTCTAAATAAGCGTTCAAATCACACCGGTTTGAGCGTACGCTGCAGGGACCACCGTAGAATGATCACACCTGTTTGTTGGTACCTGTGAAAAGGTTAATGTTATAAAGGTAGTCAACAAACTAGAACTAACGTGTGAGTAAATCCACAATCCAATCCATATGTACAATCATGCAGTACAGTGTAAAGCAAGCAGTTACACCGGCGGGCCCTGGTAGCAATAAATTAATAAAACCAAAAGCTTGCTTGACTTGTAAGAGTTGCAGTATTGGCTAGCCAACGAGCTAGGATAAATTAATTTGTTCTTAACTGTTTAGCTATTGTCTTTCTCTCTCTTTTAGTCAACTACTTTTCAACTACTGTAGCTCATGCTTTCAGTACTAGATTCGAGGGATGGGAATTGACCTCACAATACGATATTATCACCATACTTAGGTGCCGATACGATATGTATTGGGATTCTCACGATTGTCACGATTCTATATGTATTAACCTCTACGGGATCGGGACGGTTGAGCTAATGTGCGCTAATGTGATTAGCATGAGGTTGTAAGTAACAAGAACATTTCCCTGGACATAGACATTTCTGATATGAGCAGAAAGCTTAAATTCTTGTTAATCTAACTGCACTGTCCAATTTACAGTAGCTATTACAGTGGAAGAGTACAATGCTATTTTCTGAGGAGAGTGCACAGTTATGAACTTGAAAATATATCAATTAACCAATTAGGCACATTTGGACAGACTTGATACAACATTTTGAACAGAAATACAATGGTTCATTAGATCAGTCTACAACATTGCACATACACTTCTGCAATCTAGTGGCCAAAATCTAAATTGTGCATAAACTGCAATAATACATTGTGACCTTTCTCTTGCTTTTCAAAGACGATGGAAAAAAAATAAAAAAAATAAACACAGGTTTTTTATCTTTGTATTATCTTTTACCAGATCTAATGTGTTAAATTCTCCTACATTCATTTCACATTTCCACAAATGTCAAAGTGTTTTCTTTCAAATGGTATCAAGAATGTGCATATCCTTGCTTCCGGTCCTGAGCTATAGATAGTTAGATTTGGGTATGTCATTTTAGGAGATTTTTTTATTTTAAAAAGGGTCCGATCCTTTTAAGATTCTGTGCTGTCATTTTATTGCGGTTTCATGTTTTGCAAACATATTTCTCACCAAACTGTATGTCTGCTGCAGAGGGATGAGGAAATGAGTTTTGATCAGTCATGGAAATAAAAGTGCTGAAAACAAATGGGCTTCTATTTAAAAAAGAAGATGGAGAACAGATTATAAAATAAAAATACTGGATTTTTGTGCAGGTACAGCCAACTACCGCAAAAATAATATTGTGATATTGTCAAAATGATAAGATACAATATATCTTAAAAAAGAATATCCATATGTAACCTTATTGATTTTTCAACCCATCACTACTAGATACATTTTCTGATCCTTTGATTGGATGGACAACATGTCAGTTCATACTGAAAGAGCTCTGATAGGTTGGAGGACGTTCTATGGAAGTCGTCATAATTACTGTGCAAGTCTATGGAAGGGGTGAGAACCACTAGCCTCTGAGGTTTTATACTGAAGTCAATGTACCTAGAGGATGGAAAATAGCTGCCTTCGGCTTAACCATGGCACTACCCTAGAGGGTGCTGTTGAAGCTACTGTAGACCTTCATTGCAAAACAGTGTGTTTTGATCAATTATTTGGTGACGTGAATGTATTTAGGGTAGTTTTATCTAAAACTTTTTTCAATGTTTCACTACTTACATTTTTCAGAAATTTTCCTTCTCTGGGGATCTTTCACTGACACACACACGCACGCTTGCACACACGCATGCACACACATAAAGAGGATGTGTTTGTCCTTCTTTATCTCTATCCCTGTATGCCTTCCATCCATGCTTCTGTAGATGATGGTTTGTGATACTGTCACATCTGATGCCATGTGTCCTGTTTCATTCGCCAGGCTGGGGAGCAGGGACTGCTGGCAACTGGGGCACTGATCTGAAGGGATAAAGGGGGTAATCATAGCTGTCCTGCTGATAGCTTTGTCCACACTCTGTCCTTATGTGCACTGATCTGGTGATGTCCGGAGACGATGCTGTGTGTGTGTGTGTGTGTGTATGTGTGTAATTAGCCCTATGTCCCTGTTTTCTGGACACATGCAGCCTTACCAGAATTTGGAAAAGCTATATTGCAAATGTCCACCGGGGGCCACTATGCCTTGTGAGTGGGAATAAACCTATTTTGGGACAATTGTGTCTTCAGTTTGTGTCACCAACATAAGATTTCAGTCATGAAGATCATATTCAATCACGTCATATGAAAAACAGAGGAAAGCCCAAAAAATTGTCAGAGAATCCAGTCACCCAAGTCATAGACTTTTCTCTGCTACAGCATGGCAAGTGGGACCAGAAAGGCTCCGTAACAGCTTCGACCCCCAAGCCATAAGACTGCTGAAGAGTTAATCAAATGGCCACCGGACTTTTACATTGACACCCCCCCATTTGTTTTGTACACTGCTGCTACTCGCTGTTTATTATCTATGCATAGTTACTTCACCCCTTCCGACATGTACAAAACTCGACTAACTTGTACTCCCTCACATTGACTCGGTACCGGTACCCCCTGTACATAGCCTCGTTATTGTTATTTTATTGTGTTGCTTTTTATTATTTTTTACTTTAGTTTATTTGGTAAATATTTTCTTAACTCTTTCTTGAACTGCACTGTTGGTTAAGGGTTTGTAAGTAAGCATTTCACGGTAAGATCTACACTTCGCTGGTGTGCCCCCCCTTTCCAATTCATGGCTATGCCTGTGTTCCCAAGGGTGCATCTTATGGTTGTAATGGTTAGATCCAAAGTCTTTGACCCTTGACCCTATGGAATTCTGTTGTTGCTGTCCCACAAGGATTAAGTGGGAAGTTCTCCTTATCAGACCTGGGTTCAAATACTACTTGAAATCATTTGAAATACTTTATCTGTGCTTAATTGAGCTAGCCTGGCGCAAAGGAAACAGAATAGAATAGTCACAAAACTGCAACCCCGCCCCCCTGGCATTGCAGGCAGGCTAGAGCAAACGCTAAAATAACTTGAAAGATTTCAGATAGTATTTAAACCCAGGTCTTGTCCCTTACCACTGGGTCAGAGCCCTTACACATGAGGATGAAGTAAACAAGCAGAACGTTTACCCCTGTAACCCCACACAGGAGTGACCAGGTGGGAACTGCAGACGGTAGGAGGAGAAGGTTAGAGAGGGGCGTTGCTTCAATGACCATGGCATGTACACAAGTACAACTAATCTCTATCAGAGGAAGTCAACACCTAGTATTACACTGACTCAACCTCTACTCTGATGTAGTCCTAAAACTACTACACCCTTTTCTCCACGGCCCCTCATGTGATCGTGTGTTTGAGAGGGTCAGTTTGAGCAAGGCTAGTCTATTATTTGCACATTTTGACCACATAATGAGTAGTTATTTGGGATGCAAGGGGATTTGTTGATCAGTGATTCTGTGCCCTCCGACAGTCATGTCGTCGATCACACACACGCAGAGAGTATTTCATGATTTCCAGTAGCAGATTGGCACAGCACTTCACGTCCACGCTCTCCCCCACCACAGAGACCAGAGAAGAGGGAGAGGCAATCCCACTGAAAGACTGGTGGGCACTTTTTCCTTTTCTTTATCAGAGCTTATAGTGGAAAGGAATACTGTCTGGAATAGAAAGGTCAAACAGTCATCACCGAGATTTTTCACTTCAACAATTGCTTTGCCCCATAAAGATAGTTCTATTGTGTCCCCACTTAAAAAATGATTGAAAACTACAACGAATTGATAAAAAGTATTTGCGTGAACATTGTGGTGTAGTAGCTGAAACATTAGTGGAAGGGTTCTGGGCTTTAACACTGAAACATTTTAACACTGAGCTGGTTCATCTCGATAAGGTGACTGAGAGGAAATACCATGGGATCAGTCATTTTTCATACTGTGTGTGTGTGTGCGCGCGCGTGTGTGTGGGTGTGCATGCATGCATGCGAAAGACGTGAAAGGGTGTGTGAGTGTGCATGTGTGAAAGAAGCACAGGGGAGACCAGAGAGACTTAAAGCCAGGGCTAACGTGACCCATTGATGACCATTGAGAACTTAATGAAGCAGCTTTTCTTCCCAGTCCCGCTGTGTTCTTTCTCTATAGTAGGGGGTCAGAGTCTTTTCTTTCTCTTTTAGAGGAGGGCTCTTTGATTGTTGTGGCCTTGAAAGCAAAGAGTAAAAGCAATGCGTCTTCCCGGGCCTGGTCCTGGTTTATTTTGGGGAGGAAGCAAACTAGATGAGACCACCGAGCAGAAGAGATTTTCAGTCAAGAGTTTGACGGTACGGTGAGGGAGCCAGGATGGTCCGGACAGTGAAGCGGAGTTGAAACAAGCAGGAGAGTGGATATAGGGGATGCAGGGAGGGAAGAAGAGAGGGAAAGAAAAAGGGAGTTAATGAAAAATTTAAGCAACGTTAGCACAGACATGAGTGAGCACAGTTAGCTAGGGAATACCAGGGAACGAGGGATGGGGGAGGTGAGAAAGAGGGAAGGAGTGGAGAGGAGGGAGAGTTCAAGGAATGAATGAAATTAAGAATGAAGAGAGGGGAGAGGGGGTCGAGAGAGGGGCGGGTGGCTAAGAGAGGGGGGGAGAGGGATGGAGAATAAACGGAGCCCCTTTTCTGAACACCTCCCCCTTTGCTCCCGTGGAGAGGAGCAGCCTGACCCCAAAAAGCTTTGTGAAAGTTCCCTCAGTGGAGGGAGACGGAAAGAGAGACACTGGAGAAAAGAGAGAAAGGAGAGGTACTGGGGATAAAATAAGAGTTGGGGAAAAGAGAGTGAGAGGAGGGACAAAGTTGAGTTGGAGAGGCGGAGAGAGACAGAGACAGAGAGGAACATAGAGAATAGGGAACTAAATATAAACAAGAAGCAAGTGAGTTAGAGAGAGAGTGAAGGGGATCAAGTACGCCTGTGAGAGAGATTGAGAGAAAAAGAAGGAGAGCTGCAGCAGTCACCCTCTCTGGTATTCCCTGACGTGTCATGGATTTGCGGTGCTGGATATCCCTCCTGTTTGGACTAGTTGGGAATCCTGTGGCAGGTCTGGAATACTAGTTGGGAATCCAGTGGTCAGTCTGGAGTAGCAAGAGCAATAGCAGCATCCACCAGAAGGAAGGAAATATGCCTTCTGTGTCTCTCAGCCTGCCCGCAGCCCTAGCTGGGCAAGCCCGCACCTGGGTCTGCCTCTCCTGCATGTTCTGGGTGAGCTGTGTTTGTCTGTAAATGTGTGTGGGTGGGTTGTGAGACTGTATTGGTGTGTGTGTGTTTGTGGGTGTATGCATGTGTGGGTGTATGTGAGGGGTATGGGGGTGGGGGTCTATTTTTGTGTGTGTGTGTGTGTGTGTTTTTGTGTTTGGGGGTCTGTTTTCATGTCATTTCTCCAGGTAAACTGGATGGACTATACTTCCCAAGGGGATTATGTAGGGTGGTCAACCCATTGAAGTGGAATGGGGGTCTGAGGGCCTGTTGGGTGGTCTGGGTGGTCTGCACTGCCAATGGGGAGTGAGGGTATTAGGGTAGTGGATTGTTGGGGGGGTGAGATGAAGAGGGGGGAAACTTCAGTCAGAGAAGTTGTGAGAGAGAGTGAGCGAGAGAGGGATGACTGTGTTCCCTTAATCTCTGAGTTGACCCATTCCTGTCATCTTTACCCTTCCCTTAAAAGCTGGTTCAGTCTGACTCTCTCTCTCTCCCTCCCTATCTCTCCCTCTCTCTCTGCCTGGCCGAGACACAAAGCTATTTTTGCTCTCTCTTGTATAATTTAATCTAACGTGTGTTTGCTCTCTGCAAGGGGTGTGTGTGTGTGTGTATATGTGTGTGTGCTTTCGGAGCTGTGCTGAGAATGTCCGAATGCTCAGAGGTATGGAGGTGTGCACAAAGGCGAGTCTTTCACCTTTGTGAACTATGTTGTACCCCGTTCTTCCCATTATCCTTCATCAGTGACGTGAAATAACTGGACAGGTGGAAACAAAGTCTCCATAGTGGCCATGTCCACCATACTGGTAGTCTATGTTTTCAGATCGACCCATATACTTTTAGAAGAACTTAATCGAGAGAGGAACCACGGTGCAGCTGATTGAGATGCAACTATGATGGGATGGCCCTTTGGTCTATCTCTGCTCCTCTGTCAAACTATGGTTCTGGAGAGACTTAACTGACCCCTTGATTAGTTCATCAGCATTATTCCCTTTAGGGGAGGGGGATTGTTAAAGGACACCAAAGCCCACCAGCTAAGCTCCTAGTCACTGATTGACTGCTTTTAGGAGGCTGTATAACAATGCAACTTACTTCAGGGTGAAATTCAATCAAACCTCTCTCAGTAACGTTCATGAAGAATGTTGGTTTACATAACCGCTGCCAGGCACACGTCTTTTTATGAAACCTGGAAGCGTCTACCAATGAGTCTATTTATCAGTACTTCAAAGTCATTCTGTGACTTTATTTCACTATTTGAGTCATACATTAATAAGGTATGTTTCCCGTTTTTTGTTTGTTGGTAAAGTCAGGGAACGGAGTATAGGCTGAGGTGGTTTGGAGACCAAGCTCAGGAAGAATGCCACAATGAAGAGTGATGTGTTTCCAGCTGCAGAAGCAGTTACTGTCTAGTGAAGGGAGATGCAGGAAACGGACCTCCTCTATGAACCAGACTGGCGCTATCTGCTAGGCAAGCAGAAAGAGGAGGATCCTTTCCCCCCCGAAAGCCCAGAACGTCTGAACTGTCTTGGCTGAACAGACAGAAACAGTTGCTTTAGGAAAATATGAAATGACGTGAAATGACAGAAGATGACAGTCAAGATGCAGGAAATGAAGTCGCAGAAGACACTGGCCAACCGGAAGGGAAAAGTGAAAAGGGGATGGCATAAGAAGGCGCGAGAGAAGACCTTGCAAGAGGACAACATCGATACCTGAAACACCAATCTCAGGATGTTCTTCCACAATACACTTGTGAATTATTGATAAGATCCACAATGGGTTTATGGACAGTTTTCCAGAGTTTCTCAGAAAAGGCCAATGGCAAACAAATCAACTGTCCTCTAAAAAGGCTTGAAAATATGCCAAGAAACATAATCTTGTCAGTGAGGGTCATTCTTAGGTTGCATAAGTCTTTCATGAGCAAGGTGACTGGAAGAGAATACTTGTTATAAAGTGTGTACAATGTTTGAGCCCCAACACTACAGAAAAAGGACTTAACTCCGCCCAGAAGTATGATGTCACATGGGTACATTCCTTCTGCTCGACTCTATGAACCTTAGCGGTACTAATGGGAGTTGTTATAAGCCTGTGACATCATCCGTTTAAGTGCTGATAACATATCAGAAGGTTAAGAACAAAAACCTCAGATTTCAATTTATGATTGAAATTCCTTTTCAAGTGCAAAGTGTACAGATTTAAAGAGGACCTTTAGTGGTGTATTAATGGCCACTTCTACCAATATGCAAGGGCTTACGAAGGATTTTAAAGTAAACATTTCTTGCTGCCATGAGCCTCTGATTTAAAACAACACTACTTCAGAGTGTCACCTACAACTATAAGCCAAAGCAAATATTGACCCTTGCCTAAACCTCCAAGCTGTCAAAGTGGTCAAATAGCTTAATGGAATGATCAATGTCCATTAACCTACATTTAGTCAATCTGGAGACCAGGACAGTATAGTCTTCTCAGTGCAGGTCCAGAGTCAGAGTCAGGGGGAGACCAGGACAGTATAGTCTTCTCAGTGCAGGTCCAGAGTCAGAGTCAGGGGGAGACCAGGAGAGTATAGTCTTCTCAGTGCAGGTCCAGAGTCAGAGTCAGGCTCATGCTGGGGTGTTGTCGTGGTCAGTATCTCAAAGGCCCCAGTCTGGGGTACACACGTGTCAGAAACCTAATTCTAGATACGGTGCTTAGTGGGTTGGTTGAGGATTTTTAACACCATCTCTTTTATTTTAATCTATTCCCCTCTCTGCTCATTTACCTCTTTCTATCTCTTTGTCCTGTAGCCCCCCCCCCCCCTCAGTTCCTATAGGATTACCTATGATTTGAGTGAAAGAGAGTTGCACATGTGGGGCCCCTTTGAAATATGGCAGCGTTTCTGTAATTGCAACATCTGGCTATACGTTGCCCCAATGCTTTGCAGACATAATGGATTTGCCATGCAGTCCCTTTTCCGGCATGCCTCCTCCATTTCATCATTCCCAATCGCGTTCAATCGGACACATGCTTTATCTCGGAGTTCCACTCTGTGTGTGGTGTACGTTCCATTAGTTCATGGTGCAGCAATGGAGCGGAACAGTGAAACTCAGAGCAGCGTTCCGAAGTGTAGACCACCACTCCTTCTCACTACATAAAAGGGTGTTTAAGATTGGCCCTCAGCCTTCCCTGGCCCTCTCGCCATCTCCGCATGGATTGGAACTCCAATCTGGAATGGCTCTATGGTCCCAGCTTGTTGTTTAAATCAAGTCAACATTTATTGGTCGTGTACACAGGTTTGCAGATGTTATAACAGGAGCAGTGAAATGCTTGTTTCTAGATTCAACAATGCAGTAGAATGTCTCGCAAATACAATACAAATACACAAATAATCAATACATCTAAACAAGAAATCAAGAAATGACAGAGCGGGACAATTCACAATCCAGAGTATATTTCTATAGTGAGCATGTGTCAGAATCCAGCACATAAATAAGTGGTGTGTATAAACAGTATATCATTTGGAAAGAAAATGGTATGTACAGTAGTAGGTATATTAGGATGGGTTATGTTGAGAATACAGTAAATACATACACAGTGAGTAAACAACAGTATATAAACAGAATATGAGGTGGTCAGCGTTTCAATTACTATATAAACTCAGCAAAGAAAGAAATGTCCTCTCACTGTCAACTGCGTTTATTTTCTGCAAACTTAACCTGTGCAAATATTTGTATGAACATAACAAGATTCAACAACTGAGACATAAACTGAACAAGTTCCACAGACTTGTGACTAACAGAAATGGAATAATATGTCCCTGAACATTTTTTTTTTGTTTTTATTTCACCTTTATTGAACCAGGTAGGATGGTTGAGAACCAGTTCTCATTTGCAACTGCGACCTGGCCAAGATAAAGTAAAGCAGTTCGACACATACAACAACACAGAGTTACACATGGAATAAACAAACATACAGTCAATAATACAGTAGAAAAGGTCTATATACAGTATGTGCAAATGAGGTAAGATAAGGGAGGTAAGGCAATAAATAGGCCATGGTGGCGAAGTAATTACAATATAACAGTTAAACACTGGAATGGTAGATGTGCAGAAGATGAATATGCAAGTGGAGATACTGGGGTGGGTGGGGGGGACAAAATCAAAGTAACAGTCAGTATCTGGTGTGGCCACCTGCTGCATTAAGTACTGCAGTGCATCTCCTCCTCATGGACAGTACCAGGTGTGCCAGTTCTTGCTGTGAGATGTTACCCCACTCTTCCACCAAGGCACCTGCAAGTTTCTGGACATTTCTGGGGGGAATAGCCCTCACCCTCCGATCCAACAGGTCCCAGACATGCTGTCAGAACACTGACATTCCTGTCTTGCAGGAAATCACACACAGAATGAGCAGTATGACTGGTGGCATTGTCATGCTGGAGGGTCATGTCAGGATGAGCCTGCCGGAAGGGTACCACATGAGAGAGGAGGATGTCTTCCCTGTAACGCACAGCGTTGAGATTGCCTGCAATGACAACAAGCTCAGTCCGATGATGCTGTGACACACCGCCCCAGACCATGGTGGACCCTCCACCTCCAAATCGCTCTCACTCCAGAGTACAGGCTTCGGTGTAACGTTCATTCCTTCAACGATAAACGCAAATCCGACTATCATCCCTGGTGAGACAAAACTGCAAATCATCAGTGAAGAGCACTTTTTGCCAGTCCTGTCTAGTCCAGCGATGGTGGGTTTGTGCCCATAGGCGACGTGATGTCTGGTGAGGACCTGCCTTACAACAGGCCTACAATCCCTCAGTCCAGCCTCTCGCAGCCTATTGCGGACAGTCTGAGCACTGATGGAGAGATTGTGAGTTCCTGGTGTAACTCGGGCAGTTGTTGTTGCCATCCTGTACCTGTCCTGCAGGTGTGATGTTCGGATGTAACGATCCTGCGCAGGTGTTGTTACACGTGGTCTGCCACTGCGAGGACGATCAGCTGTCCGTCTTGTCTCCCTCTAGCGCTGTCTTAGGCGTCTCACAGTACGGACATTGCAATTTATTGCCCTGGCCACATCTGCAGTCCTCATTCATCCTTGCAGCAAGCCTAAGGCCCGTTCCCGCAGATGAGCAGGGACCCTGGGCATCTTTCTTTTGGTGTAGAAAGGCCTCTTTTGTGTCCTAAGTTTTCATAACTGTGACCTTAATTGCTTACCGTGTGTAAGCGGTTAGTGTCTTAACGATCGTTCCACAGGTGCATGTTCATTAATTGTTTATGGTTCATTGATGGGAAACAGTGTTTAAACCCTTTACAATGAAGATCTGTGAAGTTATTTGGATTTTTACGATTTATCTTTGAAAGACAGGGTCCGGAAAAAGGTCAGTTTCTTTTTTTGCTGAGTTTACAGTAGGCATTTGTCTCAAGGTGCAGGGCTGAGTACTGGGCAGGTAATCGGCTTTTCAACAATCTGGTGGCCTGGAGATAGAAGCTGTATTTCAGTCTCTTCAGTCCTGGCTGTGATGCACCTGTCCTGTTACATCTCTGTCTGCCAGAAGGTAGGAGAATGAATAGACCATGGCTCGGATGGCTGAGGTACTTGATGTCCTTCTTGGCCTTCTTCCTTTGACACAGAGTGCTGTAAATGTCCCGGAGGGCAGGCAGCGTGCCCCCGTTAATGCGTTGGGCTGACCGCACCACCCTCTGGAGAGCCATGTGGTTGAGGGCGGTCCAGTTGTCGTACCAGGTAGAAATTCAGCCCGACAGACTGCTCTCAATATGGTCTTAGGGGCCATGCCGATTTTGTTTCAGCCGTCTGTGGTTGTTGAGGCGCTGTTGCGCCTTTATTCACCACGGTGTCGGTGTGGCGAGACCATTTCAGGTCTTCAGTGATGTGCATGCCAAGTAACTTGAAGCTTTTGACCCTATCCACTGCGGCCCTCTCCTCTGTCTCCTGTTGTCCACGATCAGCTCCTTTGTTTGTTTTACATTGAGTGAGAGGTTATTATCCTGGCACCACTCCACCTTGGGTCTAACCTTCTCCCTGTAGGCTGTCTGGTCGTTGTTGGTAATCAGGTCTACTGTTGTGTTGTCAGAAAATTTGTTGATTGAGTTGGAGTTTTGCTTAGCTGTGCAGTCTTGGGTGAACAGGGAGTACAGGAGGGGGCTGAGCACACATCCCTGGGGGGCCCTCGTGTTGAGGATCAGCGTGACGGAGGTGTTGTTTTCTACCATCTCCACCTGGGGTCGGCAAGTGGGGAAAACAGAGGAGAGGTTGAATATGTCCGTAAACACTCCAGCCGGGGGTGCAAATTGATTTTGCTAGTCGCTCTCACGCAGATATCATATTAAAAACTCTGCTGTCTCCGCTGCCAAGAGGGGGGCCGCTAAAATGTTTTGCTCGCAAGGTGGGGGGGTCCCCCGGCAACATTTTGTTTCGGGCCCCCAAAAGGCTAGGACAGGCTCTGACTGAATATGTGGGTATGGATGCGGGTACGCAGACTGCGGCCCCTCATGATGAGTTCAGATTTTTTTTTGTGAGCCCCACCCCCATCAAAGTTGCCCGTTCCTGCTCTGGCTGGAAGACCTGTATTGGGTTTGTCACATTTTCTTGTGGGAAAGAGATACTCTGATCAATAGGAAAGAACATCTGTCTTCCAGTTCCATAATATATCCTGTTTTGGGGATTCAATATTGCCTTAGTTAGCGGTTTGACTGGTTTTTTCCCCTATGCATGTCCTCTTTTCTCTGATTTTGTTTTGTAATATGGCTTCAATGTTGTATTGGATCAATAGCAGAAGTAAGTGTTCTGATGAGACAGGCTGATAGTTTGTGACAACCCTCAGAAAAAATGTGGAGGATTGGGTCCACACATGCTGGCACAGAAAACAACCCAGATGTGTGTAGAGTGCTGCCATCCTCTACTCTCCATAGATGGTTCATGTCACTCATCAACAACTGTTTTGAGCGTTGGCTGAGTTCCCGAACACTGGCTTTAATATGGGGAGCTTTTGATGTTCCTCTTGTGGCTTTAACTATTTAACCTTTCCCAGGTTTATTTCTGGCTTAGTTGTTTTGTTTCACTTGGGGTTACCCATAGTTTGTCATAGAAACAGACCATGATCCTTCAGAGAGAGCCTGATCACCAGCATCAATCATTCCCCAATAAACAAAATCCCTTGTGGCTATGGAGACGAAATAGCACCACATTATTAAGATCACTAGCGAGGACTTCAGTTGAGTTTGATTTCCCTTTATGAGTGCAGTGAGATCGAGGCAGGCAATGGAGGTGAATAAGCCATTTATGAAGTGTTATGGAATTCTCTGCAGGTCTGAGCTGCGTCCAGTCTGCTACGGGATTTGACTGAGTAGCCTGGAGACTAGAGTTGCATGTGAGAAGACTCCTTCCTACCTTATATTTAGCATTATCAGATAGGGTTATACTCTCTTGGTCGTCTCTTGCTAAAACGGGTCAAGTTTGCTTGCATAAGATAGATTGAGTGATAGAGTGCAGTCTATGGCCAAATACTATTTTGGTCAGTGGGCAGTTATCCTTTGAGCACTATGTGCTTAGTACATTCAGGGGCCGGCTGCCCGGATCCAGGTAAAGCATATTCCTGGACAAAAAAATCACATTCTCCACTGAGCGTGCATTCTGTGAATGACAGTTCTTGAAAATATGCTTCTTTGCGGAAAGGCTCGGCTTGAGCCCACTTGATTAAACATTTTTACACTCAGCACCAGCGTTTTACATTCCAGAATTTACATGCATTGCTTTGAGAAACACAGTATGGTATTTCAAAATGCTCCACAGCCATTTTGCTCTGTAGACTGCGGAATTCAACTGAAAGATAGTTCAATAAAGCCTTGCAGGTGACATCACTCATAGACAGGGCTGGTTAGGCTGGACCTGATTCCAGTGGAGGTCAGGATTCATCGAACAGGAAGTGAGACATGGCTGTGGGGCGAGACATAATTGAGAGCCGAGAGTCCAGACCTCCTCCATCCTCCCCAGCATCTACCTCTGCAATCCCGCAATCATTCACAACTCATCACAAACTGTCCTTGGCTACATACCATAGGCTACTGAGCTTATATGTGTATGTAGGTGTGTGTGTGTGTGTGTGTTAAAAAGATTGACTGCTATGTGTGAGTCAATATGAAGGTTCACGCATTCCTGTATTGTTCCTGTATTGTGAGGGATTTTGGCCTCAGTTTTGATCCCTTGTTGCGTCTATAAACTCCACTTTCTGGCTTGCTTGTGAACACTGCCTTCACCGTATATGGCCATGTTGAGCTTCTGATACATTCAGCACCTGAATCAAGTGTGAGCCATGCCAGAACATTTCAACATGAATACTCGCCCAATAGACCTCCACTGCCGTGACGAGCGGTGAATTCTAAGGCTCTTTCTCAATTGTCTAAAAGCCCCCCCCCCCCCCCCCCCCCCCCCCCCCAGCTCGTTCCCATTATCTCACTCCCTTCTTCTAGAGAATGCTCAAAAGGTAAAAACAATGTGATGGAAACTCACCATTAGGCTTTCCTACTCTTGATCAGGTATTCTCAGAACAGTGCAGATGAAGAAGTGGAGAATAGGACAGATCTTTAGACAATTATTATTATTATTGATGCCTCTCTTCCCCTAACCAGTAGTAAATTATTGGGCTAGTCTGCTGACAGCCTGGGATTTTACACCCTGATAACAACAACAGCAATGATACAGGTGTGTCTGAGGCTGGGCGAGTTGCCCACTAGCTGAATACAGTAGTCTGCCAGCTCCTCCCATGCTGCCACCATCCAAGGAGGCATTATCTGACCGACTTATGGGGGAAAAAAAGAGTGTAGCAAAAACAATGGCTTCTGCGTCTGTCAGTTACAACATTACTCTTTGCAGCCAATCTGAAGCGACCATAATTCATGCCCTTCGCTTTATCATCAATGTTTTCATTTGAGGAGCTCTGTTGCCACAAAACAGAAAGACCATGTTGTATTTCAGTGTCTGCTTCTTGAGATTAAACAGTCTTCTTTATCAGATTATACAAATCTCCTGTGTGGAGTGCAAAAATGAGACCACTGTGTAAGATACATGTGTAACTTCATTATTTATGATGGGATATAAGAGCGACTAAGTCCCACAGAGGCGTGTATGCCTTTATGAGGCGTATAGTGAGGTGGTTGTTCTCCGCGGGATGACCGTTAGGCCTATGTACTATAACAAGTTGTGGAGCAGGCCGTGGTTTATGTTACCACCACCCACTCCATTATGTGCAAAGGTCTGTGTCAGTTTAAAGAAAGTACTTTCGGGGTTATGAAGCCTCATCAATTGTCAATCATCAAGCCAAATTGTAGCACTGGTGAAAGCATGCATGCTGTCTTTTCTGGGCAAAGAGCTCATTTCTGACGATGAACTTGGTTACTTTAAACTGAGCATGGATTAGGACCATTAAAGCAGGCTGCTTGCGGGAAGAGGTTTACAGAGGTTTTCGGGGCGTGCTTCTCCAGTGTTGCTCAATTTCTGACATTTATTTTCATTTGCTGCAATGTCTCTACGGCTTCTGGGAGAAAAGGATGTTCTGGTTTTGCGAAACAAGTGCCGACTACGCCAAACGAATTAGGCGATGTCATTCAATATCAAGTCCAATTGAACTGCTTTTCGTGCATGGTTATGATTAAATAATGGTTAAAGAATTCAAAACAAAAGCTATGACATGCCATTGTAATAGTGTAATGGCCTTACTCCCTGCTCTCTCTTCTCTCAACTTAATCATCATAGTCTCTTTATCCTTGTGGAATTTTGCTAAATAAGTCTTTATTTTATCTCAGCATTGCACTAAATTTGAGTTGGGAAAGCACCAGGAAATGTTTTCTTTTTTCTTGTAGAGCTTGTAGATGCCATGACGCCAGGATGCCGCTACCTACTTTTTTTGTTGAGTGTGGCTGAGTTCCAAAAGGGTTGTTTTGGCAGTCCCCATAGGATAAGCCTTTTTGGTTCCAGGAAGAACGCTTTTTTGGTTCCAGGTAGAACTATTTTGGGTTCCATGTAGAACCTTCTGGGGAAATGGTTCTACATGGAACTCAATAGGGCTCTACCTGGATCCAAAATAGTTTTGCCTGGAACCAAAAAGAGTTCTTCAAGGGGTTATCATTTGCCGAAGAGTGTGGGTTGTTATTTCTCCCAGGTCGGGACTGGACGACGGAAGCCACTGTATCCAGTCTGCCTCTGGGGGTGGAACATACATGAGTTAACCATCCCTGCAGATACCTGCAGACTGAGAACCAAAGCATTGTTATTGTTCAAAGTCATTGTTCTGTTTAGAAGCTGTCTTTTCATGTTATACCTTGTTAATGACTTCAGTTCAGACGATATATTTGTTGTTGTCTAAATGGATATAGACCTAAAGTGGTGTTTATCTTAAGCAGTTGTGGGTTGACACTGAATTAACTCTGGTAGTGAGATGTGGTGTGTTTGCATAGTGTAAAGTACAATTTAACAGACATTTGTGACTCATAAATGTAACATGTTTATGCAAGATGTATGCACTCTATTACTGCATACTGACATTCACATACAACTGCTGTTTACCAGGGCTCCCGAGTGGTGCAGCGGTCTAAGTCACTGCATCTTGGTGCTAGAGGCGTCACTACAGATCCTGGTTTGATTCCAGGCTGTATCACAACCGGTCGTGATTGGAAGTCTCATATGGCGATGCACAATTGGCCCAGCATCGCCGGGATAGGCAGTAATTGTAAATAAGAATTTGTTCTTAACTGACTAGCCTAGTTAAATTAAGGTTAAATAAATAAACATAACTCGATAGTGGATTGAGACTAGATTCAAAGTCTGTACTTAATGCTTCTCTCCCTCCATTCTGTTGATTAGCCCATGAAAAAATGGGTGATTTTCTCTCTTCACTTCTGGATGACTGAGTCATTTTCTCCCTGGGATCCACCTCACTGAGATGAAAATGCATGTTGAGAGAAAGAGAGGGAGCGAGAGAGGGAAAGATTGGAATGCCTGAGGTGCATTTCTCCCTAAATGAAATCAGGTGACCGTCCATTGTGAGGCCGGTGGATGGAGGAAAGGAGAGTCGTAGAGGAGGAGGAGATGAGAGAAAGAAAAGGTCAAATTCCTCCCTTCATCAAATCAAATTTTATTTGTCACATGCACAGAATACAACAGGTGTAGACTTTACAGTGAAATGCTTACTTACAAGCCCTACGGGATCGTTGTCCTTAAACAGGGACGGTTGTTGCTAACTGGTTTGATACATTCACCTCTGAAGATAAATAATGTACTTACATTCAGTAATCTTGCTCTGACTTGTCATCCTGAGGGTCCCAGAAATAAAATGTAGCATAGTTTTATATGATAAAATCAATGTTTATGTTCAATTGTAGGAACTGGGGTTTACAGTTTGACCCAACTGCTGTCTCTGACTCCACACCCACCAGGCCCGGCCATCTAGATGTGTGAAAGTTAGTGTATAAGCTAATGATCCATCATGTATGACATTCCTGGGAGTGTGTAAAAGTTCATTTTTTATTACCATAGCATTTTTGACTTGATATTGCAGTAATGTAATTCTTCACGAGATAAGTCTGAAACTGTGCACACACACTGCTGCCACCTGATGGCCAAATCTAAATTACACCTATACTCCTATCTGGCCTTTCTCTTGCATTTAAAAAAAAATATATAGAAAACACATGTTTCTTTGTCTATATTATCTTTTACCAGATCTAATGTGTTATATTCTCCTATATTAATTTCACATTTCCACAAACTTCAAAGTGTTTCATTTCAAATGGTATCAAGAATATGCATGTCCGTGCTTCAGTTCCTGAGCTACAGGCAGTTAGATTTGGGTATGTAATTTTGGTTAAAAAAAAGGTCTGATACTTAAGAGGTTAAAGTTTTGAGAGTGTTAATTAAGAAACTATTTACTAAAATAAACTTAAGTAAAAAATAAGAAAAATTGAAATATAACAAATAATTAAAGAGCAACAATATAATAACAGGGTACTGGTACAGAGTCAATGTGCGGGGGCACAGGTTAGTTGAGGTAATAGATGTAATATGTGCATGTACAGTGCCTTGCAAAAGTATTCATCCCCCTTGGCGTTTTTCCTATTTTGTTGCATTACAACCTGTAATTTAAATGGATTTTTATTTGGATTTTATGGCATACTGTCATGGTCGTATTATGAAGAAGGTGTGGACCAAAGCGCAGCGTGGTAAGTGTTCATGTTATTTTTTATTTAAACTGAACACAAAACAAAATAACAAAGAGAATGAATGAAAACAAAACAGTCCTGTCAGGTGCAGAAACAGAAAACAACTACGCACAACCCATAATGGGAAAACAGGCTGCCTAAGTATGGTTCTCAATCAGAGCCAACGATAAACAGCTGCCTCTGATTGGGAACCATACCAGGCCAAACACAGAAATACAAAACATAGAACAACACATAGAATGCCCACCCCAACTCACACCCTGACCAAACTAAAATAGAGACATAAAAAAGGAACTATGGTCAGGACATGACACATACACAAATTAGTCCCAATTGGTGAAGTGACATTTTTTTAAATTACTTGTTTCAAAATATTCTACAAAATAAAAAACGGAAAAGTAGTGCGTGCACATGTATTCACACCCTTTGTTATGAAGCCACTAAATAAGATCTGGTGTAACCAATTACCTTCAGAAGTCACACAATTAGTTAAATAAAGTCCACCTGTGTGCAATCTAAGTCTCACATGATCTGTCACATGTGCTCAGTAAATATACACCTGTTCTGAAAGGCACCAGAGTCTGCAACACCACTAAGCAAGGGGCAACACCAAGCAAGAGGCACCATGAAGACCAAGGAGCTCTCGAAACAGGTCAGAGACAAAGTTGTGGAGAAGTACAGATCAGGGTTGGGTTCTAAAAAAATATCTGAAACTTTCAACATCCCACGGAGCACAATTAAATCCATTTTTTTTTAAATGGAAAGAATATGGCACCACAACAAACATGCCAAGAGAGGGCCACCCACCAAAACTCATGGACCAGGCAAGGAGGGCATTAATCAGAGGCAACAAAGAGACCAAAGATACCCCTGAAGGAGCTGCAAAGCTCCATAACGGAGATTGGAGTATCTGTCCATAGGACCACCTTAAGCCGTACACTCCACAGAGCTGGGCTTTACGGAAGAGTGGCCAGAAAAAAAGCCATTGCTTAAAGAAAAAAATAAGCAAACAAAAACGTTTGGTTTTCGCTACAAGGCATGTGGGAGACTCCGCAAACATATTGAAGAAGGTACTCTGGTCAGATGAGACCAGAGAAAATTGAGCTTTTTGGCCATCAAGGAAAATGCTATGTCTGGTGCAAACCCAACACCTCTCATCACCCCGAGAATACCATCCCCACAGTGAAGCATGGTGGTGGCAGCATCATGCCGTGGGGATGTTTTTCCATCAGCAGGGACTGGGAAACTGGTCAGAATTGAAGGAATGATGGATGGCGCTAAACAGGGAAATTCTTGAGGGAAACCTGTTTCAGTGATTTGAGACTGGTTCATCTTCTAGCAGGACAATGACCCTAAGCATACTGCTAAAACAACACTTGAGTGGTTTAAGGGGAAACATTTAAATGTCTTGGAATGACCTAGTCAAAGCCCAGACCTCAATCCAATTGAGAGTCTGTGGTATGACTTAAAGATTTCTGTACACCAGTGGAACCCATCCAACTTGAAGGAGCTGGAAGCAGCTTTGCCTTGAAGAATGGGCAAAAAATACCAGTGGCTAGATGTGCCAAGTTTATAGAGACATGCCCCAAGAGACTTGCAGTTGTAATTGCTGCAAAAGGTGGCTCTACAAAGTGTTGACTTTGAGGGGGTGAATAGTTATGCACGCTCAAGTTTTCTGTTTTTTTGTCTCATTTCTTGTTTGTTTCACAAGAAAAAATATTTAGCATCTTCAAAGTGGTAAGCATGTTGTGTAAATCAAATGATACAAACACCCCCAAAAAATATATTTTAATTCCAGGTTGTAAGGCAAGAAATTAGGAAAAATGCCAAGGGGGTGAATACTTTCGCAAGCCACTGTATGTGTGTACGGTCACTGTGGGGAAAACATCATTGATTCACTTGTTGATGAAGCCAGTGACTGATGTGGTGTACTCAATGCCATCGAAAGAATCCTGGAACATATTCCGGTCTGTGCTAGCAAAACAGTCCTGTAGCTTAGCATCTGCGTAATCTGACCACTTCCTTATTGAGCGAGTCACTGGTACTTCCTGCTTTAGTTTTTGCTTGTAAGCAGGAATCGGGAGGATAGAGTTATAGCCAGATTTGGAGGGCGAGGGATAGATTTTTACAAAATCTCTGTGTGTGGAGTAAAGGTGGTCTGGAGTTTTTTTCCTCTGGTTGCACATGTAATATGCTGGTAGAAATGAGGTAAAACGGATTTAAGATTCCCTGCATTAATGTCCCCGGCCACTAGGAGCGCCGCCTCTGGATGAGCATTTTCTTGTTTGCTTATGGCCTTATACAGCTCGTTGAGTGCAGTCTTAGTGCCAGCATCTGACAGCAAAGAAAAATATAGATGAAAACATTCTTGGTAAATAGTGTGGTCTACAGCTTATCATGAGACACTCTACCTCAGGCGAGCAAAACCTTGAGACTTATATTTCGTGCTCCAGCTGTCATTTATAAATAGACACAGATCGCCACCCCTTTGTCTTACTGGAGGCAGCTTTTCTATCTTGCCGAAAACCTAGCCAGCTGTTACGAGCCCTACTTTTTACAACCTTTTGTATGAAACAAAGGATCGATGATGAAGATGAGAGCTGGGAATCTGAGTGCATCTAGAGACATGTCAATGAGGCTGGTGGTCACAAAACCAACTCTTCTTGTGTGTTTGCAGAGAGAGTTTATCTTCCCTAGCCTCTGAAACTGCTGCTCAGTGCCTCGCAGTCCCACGTGCATCATGAATTATTAAATCTAGTTTTTGCATAGCAGATGCCTCACAGGCAAAGGACAGGACTTTTTTTCCATTCCACATTTCACGCACTTTTCCATTTTCACTGGGTTGTAAATGTACAGATTTTTTCTAAAAGTAATTTAAATTAAGTGTTTACTACTTACATAACGGTAAATCTTCCTGTGACTTATTTGTTTCCTTATCCACGTCAAAGCATGTAAGTTAAATTATGATCACTCCTCTTACCAAAATATTTCAGCACTGCAAGGGTTTAAAGTAACATTTAGTGTCATTCAAACATATCTATTTATTTTTTCAAAAACGCTAATTTGAAACTCCATAGCAGTTTTGATGGAAAAGACAGCTCTCTAATAACTAGGTTTACTTCTTCAGCTTGTTGACTCCCTGTTTGGAATGACAGGGTTTGGGAGAAGGACGGGACACTTCGCCAACTGTCTCTGATGGTCAACGACCCTACCATCGAGGGAATTCCTGCCCTGAGATGGGCTGTGCTATGGATACCAGCTTAGGGGGGCACGTTCAAACTCACTTCCCCACCTCCTTGCCTTTCTTCCTCCTTTTCATCCACCCTTCTTTTTTATTTCCTCTCTCTTACTCTTTCCTGTCTCTCTTTCCTCTTCCCCCTCCTTTTCATTCCTCTCTTTTTTTGTGTGTGAAGGATGAAGAATTCATTGGCTCTCTTACAAAACGATCAGTTAGCCACCACCAGTGGATTCTCCTAAACGCATGCCTGTCAAAAATCTTTGGGAATTTCACATAAATGTTCCAATAGCTGGTACAATCCCGGGGTTGGCCTCCTCTTATTGTCAGAGTTCAGTGTTCAGTGGCCCTTTATTGGAACTCCATGTGGGGGCTCCATTGTACTCACGTGATCAAAAGAAAGAGAGAGAGTGTGTGAGCGAGACAGAGAGAGACTGAGAGAGGAACTGAGAGACGGAGACAGAGGGTGAGAGAGGGAGATGAAGGGAGTAGAGGCTGCCTCTGTGTGGATGTGGGGTCAGGCCAGACTGAGTGGAAGGAGATGAGATAGGTCAAGGGTGAGATGCCCCTGCCTGCTTGCGTTTTGTGAGCTGAAGAATCATAGCCTTGCGGGAGAAAACATGCATGGAGGGGTGGGCGGTTTGGGAGAGTGAGGAGAGAAGAATGGGGTTATTGGAGAAAGGGCGGGGTAGGAGCGCGAGGGATGTTCCAGCAACAGAGGGCACACACACACATGCACACACACTTCCCATAGTAGCAGATGGGACCTGTCGCAGTGACCCCACTGTGTGTCTTGTTAACATCTCACCCAAACACATGTTGTCCCATATGAGAGACGCTGTGTTAAGTAGGTTATTATCTCAGTTGAATGGATGGATTGGATGGGATCACTTCTGATAAGGCTTGAGTTTCAATCTAATGTTCAAGGGAGTTCACACGCACACTCACTCTCACTCTCTCTCTCTCTCTCTCTCTCTCTCTCTCTCTCTCACACCCTACTTGAAGGGCATAAGATAATATGGATCTGCACAGGGTTAAGTTCATAATGTTATCAAGTTCTAGAGTCTTGTTACAAGACACTATCTGAAAACCTTTTCATTCCTCCTTGTAATGCACTTTTGCAGTGGGCTCTAAGGATGGATTCATTGCCCAGACACACCAACAAAGTTAGTCGGTGCCAATACCAAATGAAGTAAACCCCCAAATGAAATTAACTCCACAGAGTTTAAGTGGGTAAAAAAAAAGAGCTTGACAGCAGGTTTGCTGAACACATCCCAGCTGGCACATTTTGTTCCTTGAGAATTTATGAAATTAAAATGTTTTGTTTCCCATTGGTTCAAGATGCCAAACGTTTCCTGACCGGTAAAACTGAAGTTTTTAAAAAAATGTTCTGAGAACGGAAGTGAACATTTTGCCTGTTCTGGGAACATACATTTTGTAGGTTACATGGAGTTTCTGAGAATGTTTTACTATGGTTCACGGAAAGTTTTCCTGGGATATTTTAACTTTCTGAGAACGTAGGTTATGTTGAGGTTTTTAATCAAAGCACAGATAGGACAGAAGTAAATGAATTTGAATTTCTTTTCTCTATCCATTGGAGTTAGTCCCCTGCGCCACCTGGATGGAGCTAGCATGCTATGTTTTTTTTTAAAACTCCTACCAAGCTGTTCATTTTAGTCTATTCAAACAGACCCAATTTCAAAGGAAACAAGCACTCATTAAGAACAGGTGTGGCCAAATAGTGGATGCGGCCAAAACACAAAGCAGTTTTCCTATGCTGAGAACAGAATGTACAGTCATGTTTTTCTTTAAACATTACTAATGTTTGCTTGTGATTTTGATCGAAAATTGCCTTAATGTTCTGAGAACATGACTTTAAATAGAACTATGAGGAAACCTGCAGAAAACTTTATTGTGATGTCTTGAAATTCCCACAGGAGAACGTTGTTTTTTAATCTCTGAAGTCTTTGTGAACATTCCCAATGTCAAACCAGTTGGAGAACGTTCCTAGAGTATTACCAAACTACATTCTGTGTAGCCATATACGCCACAGACTTGCTGAAGTATGTGTGTGTGTGGTAAATAGAAGCAAATAAAGGGTTATGAAATGATAGGCATACGCTTTACAGATCGACAGCATCCAAAGGAAACATTTCTCAAAAACTATATTTTGGATTTTCTTTATTAGTCCAATGTTAATACAGTCAGTCCTAAAATGTTTTGCATATCAGCAGTCAAGTTTTCAAGATATTGGATTTGAAGCAAAGTGTCACTTGCCACATCATCATGATGACAAAATGCATCATATGATGCAAAACAAATCATCATGTTGATGTGGCAAGTGACACTTTGCTTCTAGAAAATCCTCTTGATAACTTGACTGCTGACGTTCAAAACCGTTTGGGACTGTGTAACAGTAGACTATTGGAAAAAAATACAAAAATATAGTTTTGAGTGGATTTTTCCTTTAAGCTCAAAAGTACATACTTTCTGAAGTGTGCACTTTCGAGGAAAAAAAAGGTGCTAAGTAGAACCACGTAGGTTCTTCAGTTTGTCCACATAGGGGAACCATTTTTGGTGCTGGGTAGAACCCTTTTCTATGAAGCCTTTTCTATGAAGGGTTCTACCAAGAACCATATCATCCAAAGTTTCTTCCTAGAACCGTCTATGAAGGGTTCTACCGAGAACCGTTTTATATTTGGAGGGTTCTTCCTATTCTATTCTTCCAATTATTTATGACAATACGTTACATATAGCAGAGCCTTTCTTTGAAGGCCTAGTTATACCCTGACACTGTGGCGTTACGAAACTCCTGGATTACAGGTCTCGTCAGTGCCGCAAGTCACATTATGCTGGCTTGCAAAGTGATGTGTAATTCCTATTGGAGCCCGACAGAGTTAGGAATCCAACAAGTGGAATTGTTACTCACCTGCTACCTGGATTCAGAATGACTGCGGGGTAGGAAAAATGTAATACTGAGACTACCTTAATCATCTAAACTAGAACAACCATCTCAGTAATGGTTCCAACAAATCCAATTGCTAACAGATTGGGTTAGTTTAGAAAACTGTATTTTATTTATCTTCCTGTAGCATAAAATTCATCAATCAATCAATGTACATGCCAAAACACAGATATTACAGGAAAACAAACAATTCTGAAAATCTCACTGCAATAGAGCATGCTGGAAAAACATTATATACAGTATGGTTCTATTTAGAACCGTTCTTGCCTTCCAAAGAATCATTCTTCCCTTCCAAAAAGGGTTCTTCAGATCAAAATGGTTATTGGTATGACCCTATCGCTCTGCTAAGAACCCTTTTGGAGTGTGTGTGTGTACTTTGCAAAGGGTTGTAAACTTATGAGGTGAGCGATTTATCCTCACATGCAGCTCGGACTGAAATCAGTCTGCTTCCTCGGTATATGTGTATCAGTGTGTGTGTGAGAGATGGGGCGTCATCGAATGCAGCGCTTTTAGCGTCAAGGATGAAAAAAAGCTTCTCGAAGTGACCTTATTCAGCAGGAATGTCTCAGAGTTGTAGCTGGAAAAGCGGCCCTATTGGGGGGGGGGTCAATGTACAGATTTGGAGCTTATTGAGGAGGATGTGAGCGCCACTCGCTATCCTCGTGTCAGACAGGTATTCCCTTTCATTGTAGTTGCTTTTGCCTTTCCTTTCATAGTTTCCTCCATCTGGATTGATGTGATTGACATTTGACCTGGACAGGTGAATAATACATTCCCAGCAGGCATTCACCATACTGCTTTCACCTGTCATGATTTTTCATCAGTGCAGTTCAGAGTTATCCAACTTCAGTCTTCAGTGATATTGCGCTGTGCAAGTTTTTATCCCAGTTCATCACACCCGATTAAAAAAATCTAATACCAGTTTTTAGTCTGAGCCACGATAAGCTGAACCAGGTGTGGTACTGGAGGGCTGGAACAAAAGCCTGCACACCCAGTAGCTCTCAATGACCCTTTAATGAGTTGGTGAATCATGGTGTATATTAAGAGGAGATGAGGAATGGATTCCATTTATACCTACTGAAACCCACCCTTGCTCTTCCCAGAGTGCTGTAGCCCTGCTTTAAACCCTATCAGCCCATTGGGAGCCACGCCCCCAAACCACGCTCCCCACTCCCTCAGAGTTTGGGGTCTCCATTGTGTGTATGTGCGTGTGTGTATGAGTGGCTTGGAGGGATGGGACCCTGTTCCCAGGAGCTTAGCGTCTCAGCAAGGGGGCTGTGTGTACACTGGCCTTGTCCCCTGGGGGTCCAATGATGCCTGTTTCAAGCCGTCTGCCTTTGTGTCAGTCTAGCAGAGAGAAAAGGGAGGCGATGGAAAGAGCCACGGTAGGACCAGGGGCATTTGCATGGTTGGCATCACTTTGAACTGTAATCCAGAGACCTCGTCTCTTGTGAATGTGAACGTACCCCCATGATTACCGTACACCCCCTCACCCCTCTCATCTCTTCCCTCCAAATCCATAGCGCCATGTATCCCAGAATCCCCCACTTTCCTCCCCGCTACAAACAATAAACAAACTCTGCAAGCAGTGGCGGCCCTCTTAATGAACGGAACCAATTAGGGTCGGGCCCCATGAAGGGAGCTCCCCTATATTGTTTTGTGCCGTTTATTTACATAGTATTTGGAGTAAACAATGGAGGCCAGGCCTCAGATGGGTGCGAAGCAGAGGAGGGCTTGTTTGTTTGGTTTCTAAAAGAGGATGAGCACTTATGGCTCCAGTCCAAATTGCTAATGGGAATTAAACCATGAGGTATTGTGCTGAGATCTGAGTGCCCCCCCTCTCCTAGATTCAACCCCCGAAGGTGGGGAGACAAGTGACTGACATTGGAGGCCAGGCAGGAGGGATGAAGTATTTAAAAAGTGTTTTGCTGGAGTCTCTTCCATTCTGTTGCACAGCCTGATGAATAGGGGGGAGAACACTAGAAGTCTGTTTTATTTGGGGGTCAGCTCCTCTCTCTGAGAGGGCCAAAGACGATGGTACTCCCTGGCCTGAATAGACTGAGATTGAGACATTTTTAATGTCTGGCGTGTGTCCCTCACATTGTCTCCCTCTCTGTCTGCAGCGTGAAAGAAACTAAACTACACAGTTACATTCCTGTAGTAGGCTGCAGAGCCCATGTGCGGAGAGGGACTTTCAGGCAGTTTATTTGCTATTCTGTAATGTATGTCCACATGGGAAAATTACATGTCAGATAGATTAAGTATAAATGTTTGAATAGATGTTACCCTGTGTATGCATGATAACATAGTTGTTTTTGTTTACATTTTGTCTTGAGCCCTCTTCTTCTCATGAGGTGGGAACATCTCTTGTAATGAACCAAAACTACACTGTTGATGAGAGCCCACATAGGAGATCCCAGGACCCATGCTTCTATAGTAACCCTGTCAACTCACTAACCAGGTGGCCAAGAGGTGTGTGTGTGTGTTGGCATGCGTGAGTGTGCGGTTAAAAATTCAGCCCCCACATTGTTTGGGTAAAAGTTAGTTTTTTTTTTTCTCTCCAATTTCATGGTATCCAATTGGTAATTACACTCTTGTCTCATCATTGCAACTCCCGTACAGACTTGGGAGAGTCGAAGGTCGAGAGCTGTGAGTCCTCTGAAACACAACCCAACCAAGCCACACTGCTTCCTGACACAATGCCCACTTAACCCGGAAGCCAGCTGCACCAATGTGTCGGAGGAAACACTGTGCACCTGGCGACCGTGTCAGCATGCACTGCGCCGGGCACAACGCAGGAGTCAGTAGTGCGCGATGGGACAAGGACATCCCTGCCGGCCAAACCCTCCCCTAACCCGTACGACGCTGGGCCAATTGTGCGCCATGCCCCATGGTTCTCCCGGTCGTGGTCGGCTGCGACAGAGCCTGGACTCGAACCCAGAATCACTGGTCCTCCCTGCTTTAGTTTTTGCTTGTAAGCAGGAATCAGGAGGATGGAATTATGGTCAGATTTTCCAAATGGAGGGTGATGGAGAGGTTTGTACATGTCTCTGTGTGTGGAGTAAAGCTGGTCTGGAGTTGTTTTCCCTCTGTCGTGGTCATTTGACTGATAGTTTGCTTCTGATTGGAGGGAGAATACACTATTCGTTGCCCATCATGGGAACCAGACCTTGTGCTTTCCTGTAGGCTGCACAGACATCCATAAATCTACCTCTCTGCTAAGTGGGGGAGTTAGCAAGGTAGACTGTTGGGGAAGAGAGGATGGTAGAGGGGAGGAAGAGAGCGAGAGAGAAAGAAAGAGAGAGAGACTGACAGAGACAAAGAAAGTGAGAGACGTCCAGAAATAACAAAAGAGAAAGTAAGTTGAAATAAAGTGAGAGAGTGAAAGAGGTTCTAGGGGATCAAGACCAAAAGAGAAAGTACTGTACAGTCCATTCTAAAATGTATTAAATTACTTTTTTCCCCTCATCAATCTACATCCAATACCCGATAATGTCAAAGCAAAATCAGGTGTTTAGATTTTTTTTGCTAATTTCTAAAAAATAATCACCTCCCTGACCAAGGCCCTTCTCCCTCGATTGCTCAGTTTGGCTGGGCGGCCAGCTCTAGGCAGAGTCTTGGTGGTTCCAAATGTATACCTTTTAAGAATGATTAAGGCCACTGTGTTCTTGGGGATCTTCAATGCTGCAGACATTTTTTTGCTACCCTTCCCCAGATCTGTTTCTCGACACAATCATGTCTCAGAGCTATACGGACAATTCATTCGACCTCATGGCTTAGTTTTTCTCTGACATGCACTGTCAATTGTGGGACCTTATATAGACATGTATGTGTCTTTCCAAATCATGTCCAATCAATTTAATTGACCACAGGTGGACGCCAATCAAGTTGTAGAAACATCTCAAGGATGATCAATGGAAACAAGATACACCTGAGCTCAATTTCGAGTCTCATGGCAAAGGGTCTGAATAGTTATGTAAATAAGGTATTTCTGTTTTGGAATTTAATACATTTGCAAACATTTCTAAAAACCTGTTTTCACTTTGTCATTATGGGGTGTTGTGTGTAGATTGCAGAGGATTTTTTTCTTCAATTTTATCCATTTTAGAATAAGGCTGTAACGTAACAAAATGTGGAAAAAGTCAAAGTGTCTGAATACTTTCCAAAGGCACTATGAATATATAATATATAGACAGAGTGGGAGAGCCAGCTAGAGTCAGCTGAAGTGCTTACCTCTCACTCTGGCCTGCAACGTCTATGCCTTACTGCATTCCATCCACTGACTCTTTGGGATTGATGGCCAAAGGAGGTACATAGCATCATTACTGGTACGGCTGCAGTGTCTGGTCTGGGATTTCTCTCTCGGTGGTACACCGCAGCCCCAATCCGTTCTCCTGCCATCTAAAGTCTCTCTCTAAAGTTGCTCAATGTGCCAAACACATGGCCTTTTGAGCCCTGTCCAGCGAGCGCACACACACTGCCTTAATGGAAATTTGATGGATATTATAAAGCCATTCCGGCCTGCATTTCCTGCCTTGAAAAGCGTTCAGTAACCCTCATAAAGAATATGGTTAAGAATCAGGCAGCTGTGCATGCGCACACACACACACACACACACACACACACTACACCATAAAAAAATGGTGTTGGCTATAGAATCTGGTCTGTTTTACATCTCTGCTTCCCCATAATGCATTGTGAGTCGACTCGGTCCCCAGGTCTCTTTGTTATACATTCTTTCCTCCTTGTTTACGTGTTAGTCTTGATTCACTTTTCAGACAGGTGACGTATATGCAGCAAATCTCCTTGTGTGGCCATGTGTGATTCTTTCACTTCTAAAGTACTTTTGTTATATGAGCTCAATATTGCTATGTTGGGCCCACAGACAGTGTGTTAGTGGGGCCCAATATCCCACCGAGCCGAAACCCAGAAAAGCCCAAAATGGGGACCAGCTGAGAAAATACACAGAGGAAGTGATGTCACCGGTCCAAATCCCCCAAAGTCGTCCATTACGGGGGTGACGCTGAGACGCTGACCACAAAGAGGGAACATGACACAGGTTTCACAGCGAGCAGAGATGGTTGTCCTTCGCTTTGACATTTCTGTTACCCTGACCCCCGCCAACGAGCTCAGTTTAGAAGGAAGACAGGAAAAAGGGAGAACAGTTGAGATGTAATTATAGGAGAAGGAAAACACATGCCGGCTGGAGACAGGGGGGTCATTTCAGAGGAGGCTACGCTATGGACGCTGTCAGATAGGAATTATCTCAGAGGGCTTGCATAACACACCTCCAGCAGCAGCCTTAGGAAAGGAGGGGGGGACGGAGGGGCATGGGGTGACGTGGTTGTTCTTGTTTCTCGGAGTAGAGAAAGTGGGAACTGCTTCTTTGTAGAGGGCAGCTGGAGTGTACCATTTCTACAGTTGTTGGGCCAAATGCTAACATTTCTGCACTTTTGTGCAAATCTTCAGTCTGTGATGTGATTCGGTGTGGTACTGTGTGTTCATCTCAAGTTAGGGCAAATAAGACTTCTCCTACCGCTAAAGTCTATTTGATTAATATTATGTTCATTATCTTTGCAAATGAAATAAGTATACTGTAGTGGACTATCCTTATAGATGCACAGCTTTTAATTTATACTGACAGACAATTTGTTTTATTCCTAGTTTGGTTGATTGTTCCATTTTCTTTGCCTGTGACAAAAGTCCAAATTACTTTATCCATAAAAAACCCTAATGTATACCGTGGCTTATGCACAAATTGAACCCACAATCTTTGTATTGACACCACCATGACCCGATCAACTGAGCCATCTGCAATTGAACACTAACCCTCTCCTCTTTATCTGTTCCATTTGCAGCCTGAAGAGTTCGAGGGGCTTCACTCACACACCTTCCGGGCGAAGACATTCAAGAAAAGCAAGCACTGTGGGGTGTGCAAACAGACCGTCAGCCAGGAGGGGCTCATCTGCAGAGGTTAGTCCTGACCTTGCCTGAGTGTTACCACGGTAACCATGGTCATATGGGGTCATCAAAGGGTCATTTGGGGTCACCCAAGGTCACCGTTGTGGTCACTCTGAGTAATTACATTAAAGTAGCTCAGGGAATGTCAAGGGTTGGCAGGTTTTCAATTCACTCAATGATAGTTTGCTAATCAGGCTTTTAACTAATTTCATTGATTAGATTGATACAGGTAACTGTCAAAATAAAGGAAACACTTGAAGTAAATGAGGGATACAAAATATATTGAAAGCAGGTGCTTCCACACAGGTGTGTTTCCTGAGTTAATTAAGCAATTAAAACAGCCCATCATGCTTAGGGTCATGTATAAAAGTTGCCCATTATTTGGGCCACCATGGATAGAAGAAGAGATCTCTGTGACTTTGAAAAAGGGGTCTTAAAGGAGCATAGGGGGTTAAAAGCGTTGCGTGAGTCTCTCTCAGTCACTAGAGATCAACCCAATGGAATAATTATGGGAATTTCTGGAGCGGCGTCTAAGACAGAGTTTTCCACAACCATCAACAAAAGACCAAATGATGGAATTTCTTGTGCAAGAATGGTGTTGCATTCCTCTAATAAAGTTCCAGATACTTGTAGAATCTATGTCAAGGCTCATTGATGCTGTTCTGGCTCATGGTGGCCCAACACCCTATTAAGATACTTTATGTTGATGTTTCCTTTATATTGACAGTCACCTGTAGTTTGTTTAGTAAGCAAATTGAGTACTAGCTGGGTACTGAGGATTGAGCATTTGAAGTGGCTAAGTTTTTGAGTGAATTAGAGATCAACAAAAACAATGTAAAGAGAAAATACAAGCAATATAATAATATAGCTCTGTGAATCATCAACAGTAGATAGCCCTATATCCACTGCGTTGGCAAACCTTCAGGCTAGACAGTAGACACACTGGGCTTGGCTGGTCACTGCTACTTGGCTAGTGGACATGTCTGCTTCTGCTGATAGTGCTGCATCGGTATGCTGGCAGGTTGTTTGGCCTAGTATCCAGAAGGGAAAGATTTGGCTTGCCTATTTCCCTTCCTCCTGGCACGGTATGGATATTTTATTCACAGTAAAGTGAAACAGAGGCATTCTCTTGGCTTAGTGTTTAACTCTGAGAGGACCTAGTATACTATAAGCATGCATTTTTTATTATTACCTTGTAGTTGTACTGTCCTCTTGGAAAGCAGACATTTATACATAATCGTGTGGCTGGCTGCTCCCTACAAAAAATACTTCATTACTAGTAACTACATTATGTCCTTTTGAAAGATTGTTGTTTTTCTGGTAACTGTATTGTTGTCTCTTCCCATTATATTACCATGATATATTATCCTCCTGAAATGGGCGTCTCTTATTTATATATTTACAGTCCTCTATGCTGGGTCCTGTGTGTGTTGCAGCTGTCTGTCCCTGCTCTCCCAAAGGGATGGCCTGTTAGGGTAGCCAGAATGCATAGGATCAATCATTTCCCCATAGACCACAATCGCTTCACTATCACATGGGTCAACCTCTTAGCCACTTACTCTGATGTGTTTCTGTGTCTGCTACTTTTTTTCCCTCTTATTGTGCATGTCTGTGCATACTTTTTCTTTGTGTGTCGTTGTAGTGAGCAAATGTGTATCTGGCCTTACTTGAAGCAAGAGCCCTTGACTCCTGCTGAGAGGCTTATCATGACACTTCAGCACCACCGGGGATGTCTCCCCTGTCAGAGCCTGTATAGATAGAATGTAACAGAGGATAGCTCCCCTGTCAGTCCGCCTGTATAGATAGATGGTAACAGAGGATGTCTCCCCTGTCAGAGCCTGTATAGATAGATAGAATGTAACAGAGGATAGCTCCCCTGTCTCTCAGCCTGTATAGATAGAATGTAACAGAGGATGGCTCCCCTGTCAGTCAGCCTGTATACTGTAGATAGATGGTAACAGAGGATAGCTCCCCTGTCAGTCCGCCTGTATACTGTAGATAGATGGTAACAGAGGCTAGCTCCCCTGTCAGTCAGCCTGTATACTGTAGATAGATGGTAACAGAGGCTAGCTCCCCTGTCAGTCAGCCTGTATAGATAGAATGTAACAGAGGATAGCTCCCCTGTCAGTCAATCTGTATACTGTAGATAGATGGTAACATAGGCTAGCTCCCCTGTCAGTCAGCCTGTATACTGTAGATAGATGGTAACAGAGGCTAGCTCCCCTGTCAGTCAACCTGTATACTGTAGATAGATGGTAACAGAGGCTTGGGTATTGAGTTGTCTGCTGTATTGACTACAACATGGCTGGTTCCATAGAGGCAACTGAGTATGGTAGTGTGTGCGCGTGTGTCTGTTTGCACGTGTTTGTACGTAAGTCTGTGTTTTATGTCTATGCTTGCCTGTGTTTGTGAGAGAGAGTTTAAATACGTCTGTGTGTGTGTGTCCTGTCTGCTTGGAGCAGATTTACGAGGGCCAGCCAGTGGGCTCTCAGGAAAGTACAAAATGAACAATAGAGGCCCACTCAGACAGCAACACACACGCTAACACACTCCATACAAGGACACAGCCTGGAGTAGCCAGCACTGATGAATCACTGAAATTGGTCTTGTTTCAGGACGGAGTGAACAAATGTGTTCATAAATCTCAGAATAAGGATTCAGATAAGGAGTTCTCCTTTACTATTTTTAATGAGGTTTGCGAAATATTGGTTCATGTGGTTAATTTTCTTTCAAATTTAGCCTAACAGGGTGGACATTTATGAGTGGGACATACCGACTAACTACAACAAACAAGGAAAAATTGATACAATTCAGTGTTTTTATATATATTTAGCTTTGCACCATTATTTTCCCAGCAAATGATGATGACTTCCTGACTGAGGTGTCATTGTAGGAAGGGGTTGTTTTCTAAAATGGAGAATTACAACAAACTATATGTGATAACATCTACAATTCTGGGTATGCGACCAATATAGTTTTTGATTTGAACTAACACGATGGAAAGTGATATCAGAGACACACAGAAAAGCTTAAATAAAACAAACATAAATACAATAATCATTAAAAAAAATTTAATGATGAGAGAGACTTTAGGTAGGACTATAAAATAATGAATACATATTTAGTATTTCATGGCTTATATTTCTTGTGGAAGTTGATGAATAACACCTGGAGACAAAACACCCACATCCACTGAAAAAGTGTTGAAAATGCATAAAATGTCCTTTCAAGATGCATATTTTTGTGTTTTAAGGTAAAGACATCAGACCTTATATTTAAAACCTTTTGGAATCCACACATGATATTTCCTGGGGACAGAAAAGGCACCGCTTGGTAGGAATGACCCAGATGGGGTTTCAGAGTTATTAGTACATCGGCGAGCACTCTGAGGTAATGTGAAGTCATGTTCAGATGTTCCACCCACCCCAACACCCCCTTCCCTTCCGTAACACTGTTTACAAACACTCATCAGTCACATGGGTTCCCAATCATCATCCCAGCTCCACCACTTCCTCGCCTCTTGCCAGGATACGTTGCTAGGCTCCATGACAATAGGAGCGTATCCTGGCTGGTGACGCAGGTCTATTCAGCATGTGTTTGTTTCCAGTCAAAAGACTAGACCCTTAGCCTGGTCCCAAATCTGGGACCAGACTGTATCACTGCCCGGGTGGATGTGTTGACATGTTAGCCTACCATACTCACTGCATGGATGTGAGTGTGTTAACATTTTTAGAATACTTGATTTCAACGTATGAATGCATTGGAGATGATAACTGCTATTTGCTATACTGCATACAGTAGATGCATTAGGGTCAATTTGGATGCTAGCTAGTGGGGCCTTCAGAAAGTATTCACACCCCTTGATTTTTTTCACATTTCGTTGTTTTACATCCTTTCAAAATTCAAAAGGCACTCGCACACCTGAGCAATCTTTTTTGCAGTGGCATGGTATCAGTTGAACAAGTAGAAGGAATAAGGAAACCGCACACTGCTCTTGATAGTATCACTGATCTTTAATGAGCTTACGTATCGGCCTCATGGCCTTCGTCAGAGCTGACCCGCCTAACTGCGCTCCTTAACACAACACCCACCAGCTAAACTCAGAAGCCAGCCGCACCAATGAGCACCGCTCAACATGCGACCGGGGTCAGCCTGCAGGCACCCGACCCGCCACAAGGAGCCAATTGTGCGCCGTCCCATGGGACTCCCGGCCACAGCCGGTTGTGGCACAGCCAGGGAATGAACCCAGGTCTGTAGTAACGCCTTAGACCCCTGCGTCACTCGGGAGGCCCGAAGCATGCATTTCTAAATGAAACACTGATTAAATTTGGTGAAAAGTGACTGCATGATTTTGTGCGTTATAATCAGTCAATTGAAAATGTGCTTAGAATTTCGAAACAACTGTCTTTTTGATGATCCGTTTTGAGTTTTCTACAAACTTGTGAAAATTGCACCAAAGCGATAAAAAAAAACTGTAGCATGTTTAAACATTACTCGTTGCTATATATAAATGGGCTGTGCTATGGTTTCATTAGTATCTTCTCATTGTCTGTGGCAGTACATCATGTTTGTCTTATTCAGTAGGACATTTTCCAGAGCTAGCAACTTTAACAGTCTATGCACACCCCTGTTTC